>NC_050534.1:22418414-22430042 GCF_002922805.2 Oryzias melastigma | reverse complement strand
CCGGGTTCCTTGTGGAGAGGAAGCTTCAGGAAAAACACCAAACTGTCCTTCAAGTAGTTTATTCAGATTTGTCAGCATGAGCCAATCAATAAATACACAATAAATACTCAACAGTGATCCAAACACCCGGATAAATAACACCTTAAATAATCAATAAATTAAGGAAACACAGCAATGATGGAAACAGGCAGAAAGTACCTTTAAGTACTACAGTAGTACTGTAAATATCACAGTCTGAAACATAAGAAACTCGTCAGTCGACTTCTGATCAAACATGTCGATCGCCTTATGTAAAGTCATTATAAATATTGATCTGTTCAGAAACACTCAGCCAATCAGACAGCGGCTATTAGGCCCCGCCCCCTTTTGTCCAGTAGTAGTTCACACATCAGCTGGTTTCATTCTAAAGGCTTAAATAAATTAAATAAAAGTAATCAAGTATTTCCAGACTCTTCTGATTTAGTAACAAACTTGAAAACGATGTAAAACTTGAATCTGAATCTCGCCGTGAGCGAGTCCCAGCCGCTGGCGTCTCCGCTCTCTCACACGTGGTTCGTTGGCTGGAGAGCTGCTGCTGTTTTTCTAGCGGCTGCCATGGCAACCGGCTCAGGCCTTCAGGTGCATCCTGTTCCTCGCCTGCCGCCGCCGCCGCCGCCTCCTCATCTTGTCGTCGGCCAGCGAGCTCGCCTTCTCGAAAAGCTGCGGCAGTTCCCACAATGCTTTGCTCTGGACGGTCCGGTTGCTCATCTGCATGAGAAAGCGTGGTGAAACCAGAGTTTGGGATCTTTGATTTACCTGCAGATTCTCTGCAGGAATGATCGTGTTTACGGTTGAGAAGTTACAATACGTTAAAGATTTAGCGTTCAAGCGTCACCGAGGACACTTCCACACACCTGGATGCTCTTCAGGCTCTGCAGACTCAGCAGCAGCTTCTCCTGCTCCTGGTAGCGATGCCTCTTCAGATACTGGATCTTCCCCAGAACGTACGTCAGCTTGGAGCGGACGTCTGCCTTGACCTGGGCGCCGCCGCCGCTGTCGTGGTTGGACGTGGTGCCGGACGAGGCCAGCGGTGGAGTGGCGGTGGGAAGCTGGCTCAGCATGCGTCCAATCAGCTCCTCGTAGGTCTCCAGAACGCCGTGCATGAAGACCATCTTCATCTGGAGAGGAGAGCCAAACATGAAGCTGCTGCAGGTTTGGATGGACTCTAAGCTCTACGTTAGCCTAAAGAACCCCAGGAGATAACAAATTAGCCAAAATGTTAGCATGGTGCTAAATACTAGTTAAACTCCAAATTAGAATAAAAAACTCAGTAGATACCAAATTAGTCACCAAAAAGCACACTGCTTAAATACTAGCTAAACTCCAAAATTGTCTAAAATTCTTGAGTAACCTAAACTAGTCCAAAATGTTAGCTTGTTGCTAAAACAGAGGCTAAACTCTAAATTAACCTAAAAAAATCCCAGAAGATAACAGATTAGCTAAACACGTTAGCATGTTGCTAAAATAGTTAAACTCAAAATTAGAATAAAAAACCTCAGTAGATTCCTAATTAGTCAAAATAGCTAGCAGATTGCTTAAAAACTAGCTAGACTCCAAAAGTTTCTCATTAAACTAAATAAATCAAAAACGTCAGCCTATATCTAAAATAGCAACTAAACTTTAAATTAGAACCCCCCCCCCCCCCAAAAAAAAAAACCAGTAGGTAACAAGCCAAGAACTTTAGCATGTTGCTAAAGTATCAGCTAAATTTTAAATTAGCCTGAAAAAACCCTAGTAGATAGCAACTTATCCAAAAACATTAGAATTTTTCTAAAATATTAGCTAAAATAGTAAAAAACCTCATTAGATGCCTAATTAGCCCCCCAAAAAGCTAGCTTAAATACTTGCTAAACTTCAAAAAATGCATAAAATGCCTTAGTAATCCAAATTAGTCAAAAACGTTAGCATGTTGCTGAAATAGAAGCTAAACTCCAATTTTGTCAAAAATTACTATAAAGCTGAAAACATAAATGGTAAATGGCGTATACCTGTATAGCGCTTTCTACCCTCCTTCAAAGGCCCAAAGCGCTTCACAGTCACAGACCCATTCACCCATTCACCCATTCACACATTCACACATTCACCCATTCACCCATTCACACACACATTCACACACTGGTGGTGGCTCCACTGCCGAACACTGGCGCCAACCTCCCACCAGAGGCAATTCGGGGTTCAGTGTCTTGCCCAAGGACACTTCGACACATGGACGGGCAAGGCGGAGTCGAACCCGCTCACTTCTGATCAGGAGTTGACCGCCCTACCACTGCACCACGGCCACATAACTCCTGAATATATTTAAAGGTTTGTTTCTGAGCTATTTATAAATACTAAATTTGAAGAGTTTCTCGTCCATGTCCTATGGGACATATTTTGCTAAATATTTAAAAAACTATAAATTATATAAATACCAAAGCAGTCATGTCCTGAACGAGCTGAACGTTTTGATAGCAGGACTGAGAAAGGATTGTAAATCAATGAAAGAGCATTTTGATGTTAGCTTTGATTATTTTATCAAGAACTCTGAGAAACCAATGATTGAATGTATTGATCACAGTCAATAAACATTGGAGAATTAGCTAAAAGAGTCTTTGGTGAACTGGAAGGAGAAAGAATCAGGATTTTGGAGGAAGTTCTGTCCATGAAGATCTTCACTTCCTCGTCCAGCTGACATCTGGATCAGAACCATACAGCTGGACATTACCCAGATTGGTGGACGTTTTTATGAAGATTTACGCTAGTGAGACACAGAGCTATCATAATCAGACGGGGGGATCGGGGCGGAGCTCCAAAAGCCCCGCCCCCTCAGAGGAGATTTTGGAAACAGGCTTCAGATCAACATGAAAAATGACTTTTTAAGACATTTAGGTTTTGGGGTTTTGGTTAAAAACTTCATCGTCATCATTAAAACACTACTGGGAACAGTTCATAATTAAACCGTTTTTAACTAAAAATAGGAGGAGTTTAAAGACGTTCCTTCAGTGGAAAGTTTCAGTTCCTACACGGAGCAGTGTGGGCATCGGAGGGAAAACCAGACGCTGCCACCAAGATCTCCATCAGACGTCAAGTTGATCAAAATGTTAGAACTTTAATTCACAGGATCCTAATATTTAATAGATTCATAGATGTGAGAGTGCAGATAGGTCTATTTATGATTAGAATAAATTCAAAATATATTATTTCTGTTTTTAATCAATACATGAATGAATTTCTTAAATAAATGTCTGCATTTTCTCTTGTTTATTATCTTTTTCATCAGTTTGCGATGCTGTAGCAGCTTAAAATAAAGCAAAGGTCAGTAACAGGATGATTCACGGTCTATTCTTGTCTGTCTCTCAGACGAGTCGCCCAAACTGTCTGGAAACAATTCTAAAGTGTGATTCTGTGGTTGAGAAACGGCTCAAGAGCTCCCATTGTTCAGATGATGAGGAAGTTTCAGCCGCTCACCTCCACAGGTAATAAATCAGACCTGACACGGCAGCTGTTTGTTTGTGTTTCTGATCGCTATCGGATCAGGAAAACCGCACAACCGATCTGCATGAGAACAGACGAACCGGGACTTTCACAAACGCAGGGATTGACGGCTTCACGTCTGTCAGCATCTCTAACCAACCTCGACTGAAATCTGTCAGAGAGTCGGTCAGAAGTGAAAGTTTAACCTGGAGCTGAAAACAAAATGCAGAAAAGATCGTCAAGTGCCGAGTCGGCAGGAACGAAGCCGCAGAAACCTCACGTTAGACTCCCGCCTGACAGAAGTGAAACCGAAGAAGCTTCTGATGAGGGAAAGCATCAAGAAGAATCAGATCCGATCGACGCAGGTCCTCTGGAGGATCTGCAGCTCTGGCTGACAGTTTGTGACAGAAATGAGGTTTCAGCTACATCTGAACGATTTCACAGAGACTTCATCCTGATCCCAGACACGAACAGAAAACTCTTCAAATGTGAGGTGATGGTCATAGATCATGTCTGCATCCTTTGGATGCTGAACCGTCGTTCCACGTTCAGAAGTTTCACATTTACCTCCACGTTTCCGTCCACCAAGTCCTTTGGAAAAACCGGATTTCCATTAAACCTCACGGCGTTCGGAATTTTCTGCCAAACAGATAAAAAACATGAAAAGTTCATCAGAGGAGAAACGAAACCTGAGAAAAACCAGTGAACTCCAAAGCTGCTGGTGCGTTCAGGGACACGCTGACGTGTGGGAGCTCCACGTGTTCATGAACAGAAGCACAAATGAGCGCCCCAGCCTGGCGCTCCAGAACATTCCGGTCCGTACTCACATAGTACTGCAGGAGGTTCTGGATGGTCTTGTTCATCTCCTGGGGGACGTAGGAGGCGCCGACCCCGCTCACAGTCAGCCACAGACACAGCAGGACCTTCATCAAAGCCATCATCATCCTCCTCTGCTACTCCTGCCCGCTATCAGTCCTGCCGTGGGTTCTGGTCGTCGTTCCGGGCCGGGCCTGAAGTCGTCTCAAAGTGCTCGCCTCCCAGCAGAGCTGTCACTTATAACGGCTGAGCGCGGCAGAGATGATCTAGGTGTGAAAATGTGGTTGTGTAGTTTCCTTTAAATCAACAAACTTCATAGAAGTGGGTGAGGGGTCTCCCACTCACGCACGCCGAACGCCAGCCGGAGCCGGCGGCTGAATTCCAGACTGTTTGACTTCAGAACGTCGTTTGACGTCAGGTTCCAGGTGATGCTCGGAGGCGGGAAAGCACCTTCACCTTCCTGGTCCAGGATCAGAAATCTGAGCTTTGAGAGTTCTGAGTCTGAGTGACGACACAAAGTTTGAAACGTAGAAACTCCGACAGGTGAAGGAGGTCATTCCTGGGAAACTCTTCCGTTCATAATATTCCGATAAATCTCCAGAGAGAATGTGAGGAGAATCAGAACCTTCTGCTGTCTCCATGGCAACTAATTCCCCTTAAATCAGTAGTGAAGCACGGCGGCGTGGGCTGATGGTTTGGGCTGGCCTGCACTCGTTAAGGAGGTCGTGCTCGTCTGTCCTGAAGCTCCAGAGCCGCAGACGTTCCTCTGAACGGATCAACACCCGTCAGCCTCGGATGTTCTGATTCCAGACGTTTCTTTACAGAAACTCCAGGCGGTTCAGGGCCGAGAACTCGTCTGCAGGAACATCAAAGACACGAGACAAAGAACTTCAACGTGAAAAAGGAAACCAAACAGAAGACTGACTCAGAGTCCGAGGCTCCACACAAACCTGGACCGTCAGTCTCAGAGCTGGAGGAATAAAAACTGAATGAACGGAACCCCCCACTCATGTTTTAGTGGGATTTTAGAGCAGAACTGTAATAATCTGAAGATGTCTGACCTGAACCATCACACGATGCTGAGAGGATCATCTCTGATCCTTCAGACGCAGCAGCAGTTCATGGATGTAGTTTCACTCTTTTAAAGGTTCAGCTTCTCCTGGTCCGGCTTTCAATTAAGTCAATCAATCAATCAATCAATCAATCAATCAATCAATCAATCAATCAATCAATCAATCAATCAATCAATCAATCAATCAATCAATCAGACAATCAGACAATCAATCAATCAAATCAATCAATCAATCAATCAATCAATCAATTCAATTTTATTTATATAGCCAATTATCACACAAGAATTCCCTCATTGGCCTTCATGACGGTAAATGTACAGAAGCAGAAGATCAGTCATAAAATATAAACAATAGCTAAAAACTAAACACACTAAATTAAACTGGTTACCCCTGCCCTTAGACCCTGCCTCCCGGTAAGGAAAAACTGAACCAGAGGCGAGGTCCAGGGCCGAGACGAGCCAGAGGCGTGATCCACGGCCGAGTAGAGCCAGAGGCGTGGTCCACGGCCGAGACGAGCCAGAGGCGTGGTCCACAGCCGAGACGAGCCAGAGGCGTGGTCCACGGCAGAGTAGAGCCAGAGGCGTGGTCCACGGCAGAGTAGAGCCAGAGGCGTGGTCCACGGCAGAGTAGAGCCAGAGTCATGGTCCATGGCCAAGAACCAGAGCACAGACGATCCACCAGGAATCTGAAATCTCCCCCTCCCATAGAATGGGAGAGAGGAACAACACCCGACTCGCACTGCACCAAACAGAAGCTCAGAGAAGTAAATAAAATTAATAATGAAGAATAGAGGAGAGATAAAGTAAACGAGAATAGAGAACAGAACCCCAGAGCTGATAGTAACGATAGAAAATCTAACATTTTTAGCGTATCAATATTAATCTGGTCAACATGTCCAGACCTCGGCTGGAAACAGAACCTCTCAGCTGCAGTTCCAGAACTCTGGAATTCTCTCCTCGTCTCTGTGAGGTCCACCAGATCCCTCAGGGATTCTTCGTCTCCTCAGGGAACAGATCTAGTGGGCCAGCCTGTTATTTTTGTTGTTTATGATTTCATTTATATTTGGTTTTATGTTTTGGTTATGGTTTAGGTGCTATTCAAATAATACATAAATACAAGACATAAATAAAAAAACTTTAAGGGAAAATATATTTTTTATTTCCTAAATATGAAGCAGTTTATAACTTTCAACAGAGGTTCACTAGACTTCCTTTCAAAATAAAAGACTTCCTGTGTCACGTAGGATCCCCTGATGGAGCAGATCTAGTGGTAGGTGGTGTGATGTCAGCAATAAAAAATATGTTCTGCATATACTGAAACATTTGTGGTGCTTCTTGGCCAGAAATGTATAAATCTAAGTCTGAAATTAGAGCTAATTAACTTTATTTTTTTAACCTTGACGCACACTTAAAACACTGGAATTTGTCAAAATGTTTAGTTCTCGATTACTGAACCACTACAGCTACAGTGAGAAGTCTTCTTACTTTTTATTAACTCTACTTTACAGTTACCGTTTAAACTAAAAGTTTTGTATTTTTCTTTAACCAAGGAGCCACAGTGGAGGGTAGAAGAGCCAGACGAGGATCTGGAACCGCAGGTTGGAGACCCCTGGACTGGAGGTTTGTGATCCAGAAGCTTCTCCAGGCTGAAGTTTAATGCTTGAGACTGTTTTTTAGACTTTCGCTTTCAGGTCTGCAAACCTTTAGCTGCTCGTTTGACAAGTCAGAAGTGAAAAAGTTTCATGAGGTTCCAGACCAGGAAACACTAGAGCTGCTGCATCTGAGAACAAACCGGTTCTATAGACTGTGACTGATGCAGATCCTCCTGCAGCACGACTACGGCTCCCTATGTGGGACCAAAAACAAGAAGTTTTTGTGAAAACTAAATTATTTTACATCTTTAGAACTTGATTCCGATCCCAAAAATGTATTAAAAAAAACAAAGTGAATGTGAGATGATGCTGTTATTTGGATTCTGAATCATCAACGTTTACAAGAAATCCATGTGATGCAGGAAAAAGAAGTTTTGATGAGAGAGGTTTCCTGTGAAACCCCCCCCCCCCCGACAGCCTCAGCCCAAATTCAGCAGCATCTCGTTTAGTCTGTAGTTCAATGCTGTGAATTTATACACTGTTGAGACCATAAAAAAAACTTGACTTCTGTTCATAACTGAATGATTTTCATTAAACCTTTAAAGTTTGAACGATCCTCAAAGTTTGACAGGAACTTTCTGAGGAGTTCTTGATAAAACTACTGTTTGGAAATAAAATGTAACAAAAGAGAAGAAGAATTCTAATGTGTTCAGAAACTAAAACTGTCAGGACCCAAACCTATAACATAACTCACAAAAACCAAACTAAAATCCTCAATCCTCACAGTACCCCTCCCCAAAAGGGCAGATCCAGGACGGCTAAAAACAAGTCACTTGGCAGAAAGGGACATGAAGAAACAAAACAAAAACAAGTCCAGAAAACACTCGGAGTTCCTGCAGCCAGACAGATGTGAGAGGTATCAGAACCCCTCGCCAGGAACAGGAGAGGGGAGGAGCAATCCCACAAACTGTCCCAGGGACAGGAAACAGGAAGGGGAGCAATCCGGGTGACCCTCCACAGGAAGAGGAAGGATGACCCTGACAACCCCCTCAGGAACAGACTGGATGGACCTGGCATGACTTGTGTACGGCTGCAGGAAAACTCCGTCTGGCAAGACGTGGCGTGACGTGGCGTGACGTGGCGTGACGTGACGTGGCGTGACGTGACGTGGCGTGACGTGGCGTGACGTGGCGTGATCGTGGCATGGCGTGGACTGCAGTGGCAGGTTTTTCTGCCAATGCAGCAAAAATTCTCCTGCTAAATCCATGGTTCTGTCAGGACGTGTTGGTGGAGGACCCAAACGCAGGAGACCAAAACCCAAAACATAACTCACTAAAACCTCAGTCCACAACCCTCACAAAACGGTATTAATATTTGGTTGATCAAAGCTCGTCAAATGTGGACCAATCAGGGAACTAGAGAACCCCATGAAAATGAAAGTTTAAATGCTTAACTCAGGGGTCCCAACTACGGCCCCCGGGCCGGATCCAACCCTCCTCCACATTTGGCCCGGCCCCCAAACTCTTTTGGCTAAATTAGACATTTCTCCAGTTTTTTAGACTATTTTGGCATTTCAGCTACATGCTAGCTGTTTTGGCTAATAAAGTTTTTTTGTTTGTTTGTTTTAGGCTAATTTGGAGTTTAGCTAATATTTTAGCTTTATGCTAGATATTTGGGCTACTTTAGAATTTTTTTTTTGTTTCTTTTTCTGCTAATTTTGCACTTCACTAATATTTTAGCAAGCTGTCAGCTTCAGCGTTTTTAGCTGTTAATCTATCTCAGGTAATGCTAAATATGTAGTTTTTAAAATGTTTTAGCATTATTTTTTCTATGAAGATTACAGAAATGAATTATTTTAATTTATCTTTCTGGAATACCGTAAAACTTTACATTTAGGCTGTTACACTTTTTCTGTTAGCCTACAAACTGACCCCGCCCCCCCCATTAGAGAATAAAACAGTTGTATTTCCCTCACAAGAAAAAGTTTGGGGACCCCTGGCCTAACTAGATGTAGTTTAGAATTCTTCAACTTGAATCTCAAACCAGAGTTTTCTCTCCAGAAAAAAAAAAATCACCTTTTGAGAACTCAGGAGACGTTGACAGCTGCTTTGATGGTTTGTAAATACATGGAACTCGAGCTGCATTACGGTTAGCGCTCTCGCCAGCTAGAAGGCGCTGGTTCAAGTCCCAGCTGGGTCCTTTCTGTGTGAAGCACGTTCTCTCCGTGCATTTGTGGATTCCCCCCTCCCACAGTCCAAAACAGGCTTCACAGTTTACCTGGTTACTGTAACCAGTCTGTGGTGACCTGTCTTGGGTCTGCCCGCCTTCAACCAACAGCAACCGAGACCGGCACCGCCAACTCCAGAGGGGATATAGGTGGTTAAGAAGATGGGTGGATGGCATCTAGAACTGTTACGATCTCAACCCTGGAGGGAAGAATAAAGAAAGTAACATAAAATAAAGATTCCCAGACCAGTAAATTGTAGACGTGTGCAGATTTTCATTCAGTGTTAGACTAATTTATAAATGCTGTACAGAAAAAAAAGGGAGTTGCAGTGGAGCCAAGGTGTGGGACAAAATACATCAAACAGAATGATTTTACAGAGACCAACAAAAACAACCCCGTCCAAAGGAGAGTAACAAAAGTGAGACCCAATAACAACAAGAAACTAACTATGAACAATAAACACAAACACACAACCAGAGTTAGTCACACAAAGTTCTCCACAGAAGTTCCTAAACCAAAGTCCACAGAGGACTGGAGCTTTCTGTTGGAGCAAACACCAGGGGCGAGCTGATCACCAGTAAAGGGTGTCACAACAGCTGCTCAAACTGCAATGGGAAGACAGCTCCTTTAAGCCAGTGTAGGATCCTCTGCCATTGGCCCACTGATGGTCTCTTCAGGAGGTCCAGGTGTAGGTGGGCGGGTCCTCAATCAGCTGTTGATTGCTGCTCTCCATCTGCTCAGTCACCCACAGAAACTCATTCACTCAGGTATCCAAACTCAGGCACACAAGCACATATACTACTAACACAGAGTACCAGATACATCTGGGGCCGTGACAAGAGCTGCATCATCAACATAGAGCTGGATCATCAGCATAGAGCTGGATCATCAACATAGAGCTGGATCATCAACATAGAGCTGTATCATCAACATAGAGCTGGATCATCAACATAGAGCTGGATCATCAGCATAGAGCTGGATCATCAGCATAGAGCTGGATCATCAACATAGAGCTGGATCATCAGCATAGAGCTGCATCATCAACATAGAGCCGCATCATCAACATAGAGCCGCATCATCAACATAGAGCTGGATCATCAACATAGAGCTGGATCATCAACATAGAGCTGTATCATCAGCATAGAGCTGGATCATCAGCATAGAGCTGCATCATCAACATAGAGCCGCATCATCAACATAGAGCCGCATCATCAACATAGAGCCGCATCATCAACATAGACCTGCATTTATAGAATTTGTCCCTCCGTTCAGATATTTTTATTAACAAACTTTTAGATAATTTTGCATCTTTATGTCTTGATTTTATTTTATTTTATTCCTCTTTTTGATGTATTTTTATTTTACATTATGAAGTATTTCATTATTTTACCTGTAAAAAGTGACATATAATTATATTTCTAAAGAGCTTCCTGGGAGATCGTCTTTTTATTTTTTCATTTATGAATTTATTTGTATTAGACCAGACGAGGCAAAACAAAACAACATGAAAGAACACAATCAAAGGTCGATCCGCATCAGACTAATACCAGTCTGATACGATATCCAGAAGATACAGACCTTCATGATTAAATAATAGAAATAAATAAATAATACATGAATAAAAAAGGAGATCATGTACAAATATAATGACCCAACACAGGACCCTGAGGCACACCGAGAGAGGAAAATCCACACACACAATAGATCTGCTGTCCCTGTAAAGGTCGCCATGGTCAGAAAAACCCGGAGCTTCAGGGAAAGTCTGAGGGGCGTCAGGAGATCACACTCCTCTGCAGTAAAACATCACGGTTTCTCTGAAAGCTCCTCTGGCTGCTGCAGAGGCCGTCAGGAGATCACACCTTTCACCCACTGAAAACTTTCTGACACCTGAGCTTACTCAGAGGAAGTTGAATTCAGCATCCAGCATGCGAAACTGCGGCGCCGAAGAGAAGCAGCAGCAGCTTTTACACCTTTTTTTAGAAAAACGTTGACATCAGACTCTGAATCTGCTGGTTTTGTTTCTGCAGAAATTCAGTTTCCATGATTTGAACACAAACATCTGCATCAGAATGAAGGCTGAGCTGCAGAGAAGGACAGATGGATGCCTGCAGACGTTCTGATGCAGACGGGGCTGGTCCTGAGTGAAGGTTCTGAGTGGAGGTTCTGAGTGGAGGTTCTGAGTGGAGGTCCTGAGCGGAGGTCCTGAGTGGAGGTCCTGAGTGGAGGTCCTGAGTGGAGGTCCTGAGTGGAGGTTCTGAGTGGAGGTCCTGAGTGGAGGTTCTTAGTGGAAGTCCAGGGTGGACCTGAGGTGTCTCTGCACCAGAGGACACACCCGTTTAAAAGAAGAACCGACACAGTTCATGTGAGATGAGATCATCATGGCTACTGGAAACAAGAGTCAGAGGAGTTCAGAGAAGACACTTTTTATT
>NC_050534.1:22415303-22418392 GCF_002922805.2 Oryzias melastigma | reverse complement strand
TGAGGATCATCAGAGCCAAAGTAGAGTTTCAGCTTCAAGAAACATCCTGAAGATGCAGAACCTCCATCATTCTGTCCCCTGCAGACCTTCACGCTCCTCTGTGACCTCCTCGTGGAGGAGCTCCTCTGTGACCTCCCCGTGAAGGAGCTCCTCTGTGACCTCCTCGTGAAGAAGCTCCTCTGTGACCTCCTCGTGAAGGAGCTCCTCCGTGACCTCCCCGTGGAGGAGCTCCTCTGTGACCTCCCCGTGGAGGAGCTCTTCCGTGACCTCCCCGTGGAGGAGCTCCAGAAGCTGGTCCTGATCACAGACACGAGGAAAACTGAAGACTCCTTCTGGTGGAGAGGACAGAGATGCATCATGGGAAATAAATGAGGAGTTCTCCTAAAATATGTGTCAAAGTCAAGGCCCAGGGGCCGCATCTGGCCCTCGGGGTCTTTCTATCCGGCCCTCCAGATCATTTTATTTAGTTATTATTAACAGTCTGATGTTATCTTGTAAAATTGTGACAGAATATATTTAATGGAGAGAAAATCGTTTTGGATATTAATACGTTATTTTTTATATAAAGTATTATACAAGTAAAAAGAAATTGATGAAGACGAGTCTGTCAGTGATGAAGACGAAGTCAGTGATGAAGACGAGTCTGTCAGTGATGAAGATGAAGTCAGTGATGAAGATGAAGTCAGTGATGAAGATGAAGTCAGTGATGAAGATGAAGTCAGTGATGAAGATGACTCTGATCCTCTTCTGATCTGTTTTCATTTTTAGCCCAAATCTAAAACTCTGTCCTTTTTTGGACATAGTTTCTGCAGAGCGGCAGGAGATCATTATAAATTTACTTCTGAGTTGTGGGCGGGACTGTTGGAGCTTTCCCCTCCCTCCTGCTGAGAGCTCTCTGTTTTTGTCCGTCTGCTCCTGGTTGATCAGATTCTTTATCCATGTCTCCATCGTCAGAAACATGTTGAGAGTATTTTCCTCAGACGTCTTTAATCATATTCATAAGCATAGAGACATCAAAGGATTTGGTAGACCACATGTATATGTTTGTGTTTGAGGTTTTCCAGTTATGTTGTTAATAGAACCCAATATTTATAAATGATATTTTGACTCAGAAATGTGGAATTCTTCAGGGATCATTTAAGGACATTTTTACTTCTGATCTAAACATAAAATCGAGTATTTGTAACTAGAGGATTATCTGATGTCGGTTAAAGCAGGGGTCCCAAACGCAGATCCAGACCCACATAGATCCAGACCCACATAGAACCAGAGTTTTTATTCCACCGTTCTGCAGTCTGAACTATGACGGGAGAGAATATTTACTGGTTTAATGATTCACTTCTCCTTTATTTCTTTATTATCGTCATTTTTCTTCCGTAGGTTTATTGGACATCCAGCTCTACAGCTGTTTCAGCTGTTAAAACACTCAGCTCTGTGATTGCTGAGAGGAGGACACGCCGGCTGCTGCGGCGTCATCGCAGCTGTTTTCCGTCTGCGCAGCTGACGGCTCTGAGGGAAGCAGAAGACCTCCAGGTGGTCGGGGTCATCCCCTTCGCCGTCACGTCTGCGTTTAGAAGAACTCACCGCCGTTTCTCTGAAGGATCTTCTTCAGTCGGCGCTTTTGGAGTCAGAGATTTCACTTCATCAGATGTTACGTTCTGCCTCCATGAGAACCGGACTGATGTGGTCCACTTTCTTGGTCCTTGTGAGAACCCGAGCAGCAGAGTTCTGGATCAGCTGCAGGTTCCTGATGGATGTTTTTGGTAGTCCTGTAAAAACAGTTACAGCATCAAGTCGACTTTAGATGAAAGCATGCACTAGTTTCTCCATCAGGTCTTTAATCCTGGAGATGTTTCTGAGATGATAGCAGCTGATTTAGTGACCGTCATCACGTCATGTCCTCATTGTTTCTAACAGAGCCTGGATGGGTCTCGGTCTGCTGCTGTCATGTGTTCCTGTGTGTCGTCTGCGTAGCCATGGTAACAGCTGTGGTTCTAACCTGGCCCGGTAGAAGAGGCCCCAGGATGGAGCCTTGGGGAACGCCACGTGTCGTTTCTGTTCGCTCAGAAGTTTCCAATATGCAAATGCTGCTGATGTGTAATCAGGTCGTCGCTGTGAATGAGGAACTGTTCTTAACTGACCTGCACAGCAAAGGTCAACAAATCACATATTTCCTGTTTTCTGAGCCCGTTTTGACCCGGTTCAGTTCTGCCTCCGAGAGTCGCGGGCTGGAGCAGCTGAAACACTTCAGTCGGAACATCTCTGTGGTTCTGCTGTCTGAAGACGGAACCACAGCAGCTTTGACCCCTGAGGACTTCAGCTCAAAACACAATAAACAAAGACACAAACACAAGGATAACACACACAAACACAAGGATAACACACACAAACACAAGGATAACACACACAAACACAACACGCTTAATGTACAAAATATAAACAAATATAAACAAATATAAACAAACACAACACACTTGATGTACAAAATATAAACAAATATAAACAAATATAAACAAATATAAACACACTTTTAATACACACTTTTAATACACAGACATGCACACAATACATACTTGATTGACATTGATTGAGCCAGTGTGTTTTGTATGAATGTTGAATGTGTGAGTGTTGTTGTTGTTGTTGTTATTATTATTATTTATTATCATTATTATTACATTTATTATTTTGTTTTTTGTCTTGTTTTTATCATCAAATTAGTTTGGTTAAGTTTCCACTGCAGATATTTCTTCTCTGCCATTCTTGGTTGTATCTGTTATTTTTTTGAAAAGGAGGACCCTCTTGAAAACGAGATGTTTCATCTCAAGAGGCTTTATCCTCCCATTCTTGATTTCAAATGTTAAATAAATAAAATAAAAATAAACATACACGTAAACAACCAAACACACTCCTAACACACACTCATCACACAACTAACACACAACAACAGCCCTCCACCTTCACCCATCAGTAGTTGGGATAGGCTCAAGCAACCATGTGACCCCAACAGGGATTTGGGGGTCAGAGAATGTTTAATACACACATATAATCGTGTTTGTGCTCAGGCCAGAACTTGTATTAAAATGTCAAAT
>NC_050534.1:22407913-22415255 GCF_002922805.2 Oryzias melastigma | reverse complement strand
TGAGGAAGATCCGATCCTCCGCGGTTCGGGATTCTGGAAAAACTGACGCCATGAAAAGACACGAGGAGGCGGAGCTCCATGCACGCACTGACTTTTTCCTTATATCATCATCTGGGGGGGAATCCCTCACTGTGATTGGGGGAGAGCAGGGGAAGACGATGACGTCATCGCGGCAGTAACTCTTCCTCATCATTCGTTCCGACGGTTTTCATGCTCGCCACATTTCTGAATGAAACGGACGTTTCCACCGAGTCCTGAAGCTTCTCAGTTTTCATTCTGCAGTGAGTCTGATGGCGGTTAACGCTCGCTGTGCTGATAACTGGCGTCCCGGTTCTGCAGCGATCAGAGAATCGAAACCACAAGAATCCGTTTGATCAGAGAGCGAGTGAAACGCCAATCTCAGCTGAGAGTGTCAGACTGTCAGAAAACCTCAAAGACTCCACACCGCTCTGAAGATCAGATAAAGTTTATTAGAATTCATTCAGTTAACAAGAAAATAAATTAAGATAAATTAACTATAAATAATTTACTACAGAGGAGACCGACTCAGAGGGGTGGAGCTTTAGAGTCGGGACAATAAATAAATCATTACAGATGAGACCCGATGATTCATAGCAAAATATCAGTCGAACAATCATTCCAAGAGTGGCTCCTCCTCATTTGGCGGAGTGGGCGGAGTCAGCAGCCCGCATGTATCCATGATGGTAGCAGACGTTGGCAGCCTGGTAGACCTCTTTGTACTCGGCCAACGCCTTCTTCTGATTCGTGACGTCATCCACCTGCAGACAGAGGTCAGAGGTCACAAACATCACAAACGCCAGGCAGCAGCGCCCCCTACTGTCCACGCCATTCATATGACCAAACCAAATCCTTTATTCTGATAAACTCGATCTTGTTTTTGTTCTACTTTAAGAACCTCCGTTTCCTGTTCAGCCATCTGTGATCATTTTACTGAAGGAGAAGAAGGTTCTCCTGAAGGATTCCTTCAGGAGAACCTTCTGGACGGGACGTTCTCCAGATCCTTCAGAGGTCATCACAGAACGGAAACGCCTCCTCACCTGGATGCTGTCCAGCTCGTCCGGCTCGTCCGTCCTGTGCGAGCCGTGGCCCTTCAGGTTCTTCTTCAGGCCGAGCATCTTCCTCTGGAGGTACCGCAGGCTGGTCTTCACCACCTCCTTGGCTTTCTCCGACAGCGAGCTCAGGATGACGGGGGCCGCCGTGTCGTCCAGGATGACGGAGAAGATGCGCGTGTAGATGTCCAGGGTCTTGTTGAACTTTGGCGGCAGGTTGTGTTTTTTCTGTGGATGCAGGAGGAACCGCTTTAGTTTGTTCTCATGGATGTGGAGCTCCTCAAGGCTCAGACTGAGGAACTGTGAGTTTGATGTGAGGTTCCAGCTCACCGGGCAGCTGCTGTTCTCCCTGATGAAACCGAAGAGAGGATTTCTGCCGATGTCGGGACTGGTCAGATCCTGCAGAACACACACAGTTACTCTCTACGGAGGCCTCTGAGGGTCATTAAACCACCACGGCTTTCCTGTTTACACAAAAACATTCTTCATATTTTGATGTTTTAGAGTTTATACTTTACGAACATCAAGTGAAAACTCCAACAAAAATACAGGATGTTGGTTTCTTCGGTCAGTTTTTACAAACGTCTCTTCAAGGACTTGAATCGGTTTTATATTTAAGGGCAGAAGAATTCAATTTTCAAGATCAAATCTGAGAAGTCCTCAAATGTAAACATAAATATAGAACAGACAAATATGTGGAAATGTATTTGATCTGTATGAATGAAAAACATCAAATAAAACATTGAGAGGAATGAGAATGTTTAATTCTTGATCGTTTAAACTTAAATGGATCCAAACATTCGGGTTTATCATCAGATCATCAGATCTCAGATGATAGATCGAGATTAAAAACATCCGAGCTCAAACTCTGACTGAGAGGTTTCACTTGTCGTCTCAGAGACGCTCAGACTCCTCACAATCAGAATTTGGTCAGAAAACCGTTCCTCACTCAAACATCTGACAGACGGCTGACCTGAAAACCATGCAGGACCTAAACGGAGGCTCTGCGGGACGCCGCTTCACTTACCAGGTGGTGAGCAACATTTTTGTGGGCATTTGAAATGTTGGCGGAGATGTAGTTGAGCGCGGATGCCGTCCCGGTTCCCACCAGGATGAGGAGGAGCAGAGCGGCGGAGCGGGAAGACATGCTGGACTGGAGGAGAGGCGAGACGGAGGTTCCTCAGCAGAAAGCTCTGACGGCGTTTGAACTGATGCTGGTCTGACCTGCGCCGGCGTTTATATACAGTTTCATGATGTGTATGTCTGCTACCTTGATACGTATCTCTCATCTTGTGGTCTGTGGGCTTCCAGCACACACCACAGATGAGACATTAGACAGCAGAATTCTCCTAAAAATTTCCTTGATGCTGCTAAACGTAAGTTCGCAGGAGACTCCCTGGTCAGGTTTCCATTAAAAGAGCCTGAGCGAGCACGTAGAACGGCTCGACGGCAGGGGACTCCCTGGGGGGGGCGGGGTGCAGGACGACCCCAACAACACCTCGGGGTTATCAGCAGGGCAGAAAAAGCTCCTGAGCGCTCAAGCTTGCATGCATGCTCTCGCGAGCGTGTGTGCATGCTTTGGTGTGCAGGATTGGTGGTGGTCTCGTGGTGGTCTGCATGCGGCGGCTGTCTTTAAAGGTTTTTCCAAGAAACCATCATTAGATCATTAAACATAAGCACTTCTGAGCCAGCGTACTATCATATGTGTTTTAGATTTTGCATCTTCAGCAGAAGATCCATCGTTTCAGCACATGGTGCAGAAATCCTCTCAGAGCTTTTGGTCTGCAGGTTCTTCACTCAGTTCCTGTTAGTCTGCAGGTCTGAAGAAACGTCTGTAGAGAAAACTCCAAATCTCTGAAACATCTCTTTAGATTTCCATTGAAGCAGTGAAGTCTCGGTTTACTGAAGATGAGATGGAGAGCCGTTCTCGGTTCAGTCTTTGCTCCTGTCCCCGTTTGGTGTTAGTGCGACCCTGAAGGAACCATGGTGGCGCTGTTTCCTCCAAAATGGTCACAGTTTGTTCTTTCATCTTCTGGTGCAGCTTCAGGGTCAGGACAGTTTCTTCATCTTTTTACAAACACATCTTATGGGACAATAAAGTTTGCAGAGAAACCAGTTTTAACGAGGAGTCCTCCAGACCAACAGGTGGCGCCGAGGAGCCCCAGACACAGGAAACTCTGGGGTTTGGGAGTCTATGCCGATGAGTTACAGGCCACGTCCCAGTGCCCCCTACTCACTATAGCGTGTTCACCATTTTCTAGGGTTGTCCAAATCTACTAATTCTAAAATCGAGTGCTCTAGAAGTTTCCCAGAAGTCTTTGCGAAAAACTAGCGTGCCTCTATGGTGACCAGATTAGTGAGTATAAGTTGCATTGTGGTCGAACAAATTCAAACAAAAACCGAGTTTAAATGTAACATTTAAATAAACGGTCATTTTCTCCATCAGAACTCAGTGGAGTCAGAAATAAACGTCGTGAAATGTTCGTTTTTATCCGATTTGGTGAAATCGGTGATGTCATAGCCAGTGTTTAGAAAAACAAAAGAAAAGTCGTGAGCATGGTGTCCCAATAGCCTTTAAAAGCCAGGGCCCTGGAGAGGAGGATGGCCGAGGTTATTTTATTTATTTATTTAAGGATCCCCATTAGTCTCACCCGAAGGTGAGACAGTGGCTGTGATGCATCTCTGGCACTAGAACTGAAACTGTTCCCCGACATCGACCCCATCGAGGGTTTCAGAGGCTCGCGTGGGGGCGGGGGGACGAGGCCTGGTTCTGAGTGCAGGAAGGAGATGGTTGAGGCGGTTTGAACATCTGCTACTTTGTTTACCGAGAGCTGGTGAGAACCAGAGAAGATGTTGATCAAACTTCTGTCAAGGAGAGGAACGATGGAGACGACATTCTCCAACAGAACGCCGTCAAGAACGAAGAGACGCAACGTCTAGAACACACGTGTGAAAGTCAAGGCCCGGGGGCCGGATCCGGCCCTCCAGGTAATTCTATCCGGCCCTCCAGATCATTTTATTTTATTGTTATTAATGACCCGATGTTATCTTGGGCTCATTTCTAACTTGTATAATTTTGACAAAATATATTTTTATAGAGTAAAATATTAAAGTTATTTAAGGTTTAAGTTGATTTATTCTGGAATAATATTCCTGACTTTTTAATATTCAGAATTATGTTCAAAGGTTTGAAAAATTAGCATTCTGCAGCTTTTTGGACTATTTTGGCATTTACTAAGATATTTTAGGCTGTTTTGGAATTTAGCCAAAATTTTAGCTACATGCTAGCTGTTTTGGCTAACCTGGTTTTTTTTAGGAGAGTTTGGGATTTAGCTAATATTTTCGCTCGCTACCAACTTCAGCATCTTCAGCAGCCAAATTCATCTTCCAGCATTCACACTAACATCATCACAGCTAATACTATATATCTAGTTCATAATTATGTTAAAAATGTATGGTTTTAAGTTCTAAAATTTAGGTTTCGAGTGTTCAATAAATGTTAATCCTGTTCGGCCCGCGACCTCAGGTGTGTTTTGGATTTTGGCCTCTGTGTGATTGAGTTTGACACCTCTGGTGTCGAGAGTTTCAGCGTCCCAGTCCCAGATCTGAATCTGCTCCTGAACATGGAGAACCAACCTGACAAAAACCCTCCAAACTAAACCTTCTGGCCACAGAGAGCCACCAGCATGGCTGGTTCCTGAAGGGCTCAAACGGTTTCCCAAAGACGCCTTTGTTTTCTGATCCTAAACAAACTCCTGCAGCTTTCGAGCGCCGCGTTCACAAACCAGCCTCCATCTTCACAGGTCGACCTAATGACCTACATCAGTCAGAAGTTACTCGGCTTCAGTGTCATCGTGCCGCCGCAGCGGTGGAGAACTGCGACGGCGGGGTGGGGGGTGCAGCAGCCTCTCTGGTTAACTCTTACTGCTGACTGTAGAGACGTCACCGCAGCCTTTCTGCTGCTGAAAATCACTTTTCAGAGCAGAGAAGCATGACTCATCACTTCAGAAGGTTCACTTTCACACTCGGATCTGAACTTTTCAATCTGTTGATCTGAGCTGCTGCGGGTGAAACCTGCTGAGAGGACACTCTCCAGGTTGTCTTTGTGTCTCCATAGCAACAACAGCAGAGTAAAGAGCAGCTGTCAGATATGAAGTTTGATCTTCTGATGAAAAGGTGACCAGCAGAAGTCTCTGGACACCAGAGGTCAGACGGCCGACTGGGAATTCCGCTTTTTGTCAAGAGAGTTTCACAAACGTCTGTCAGCTCTGACTGCTTCTCGTTTGACTCAGAAGAGCCCCCCCCACCCCCTCCCCCGATTAGCATCTGTAGATCTCATGGTTTGATAAGATCTGGGTGATATCACCAAATCATCTACAATGACCTACTTTAGCAGAGCTCAGCTCTTCAGTTCAGATCCAGATCTCTGGAGGTTCAAAGGTCACTAAGTCCCAAAGAGTCTGAATCTCCAGAAGAACAACGTCTCTGTTTCAGGAACGAAGATCAACAACAGAAACTTCTCTGCGTTTCTTTGTAAGAACATTTTTACGAGATCCAAACCCACATTAGCATGACCTCACAGAACCACACAGAACTCTGTTTCAGACGGTGTCATGCACACAAACATGCAGATGGTTTTTCTTTACTTTAGGAAAATCCTTTATAGTTTAAAGTCCTCATTGTCGTGACTGGAGACTCTCAGATGTCCTTCAGTCCGTTGAGTTCTGGTTGTCTGCAGGTCTGAACTCCCTAAGTTGACTTTTAGAGATCCCGTGATGTTATTAAGTCATGTTTGACTCTTGTTCTGCTGCATTTACCTGTTCAGACGTCCGTGATCAAACACTTCTCAAAGTCCTCCATGCTGTTGAGGATCAGAACTTTAGTCCGGTCCGGTGGACCGAGTGGTCTCAGGACGATCCTGGAGCCCGTAACCCAGATGCTCAGAATCGGATTGGATCTCTTCAGGAGTCGGGCAGGGTTTGGTGTTTTAGTGGTCATCCAATGTCCAGCATGTGGAACCAACGGAACACGTCTGCTGCCTTCTTTGGACCTTGAGACCGCTCCGTGGTCATTTCATTTGGTTCCTGGCCGTCGCTCTGACAGACACGTTCTATTCCTGGGTGTGGAGGAGTATTTAGGGAGAAATACTTTCATGTGGGATTCCTGAAGTGCTATAAAATTACTGGATGTTTCTATGGGAGTCCCTGTGTGAGCCAGCATTTGAACTTCATTTTCCAACATTTGGTTTTCCATGAAGCAGAACGTGGTTCAGTTCTGTGACCTCACTTCTTCACGGAGGGACAGAACTTCTGTATTCTGAGCAGCAAAAACCAGAAGACAGGAAGTTTCAGAAATAAGACAGTGTGTCATCTGCATAGAACATGTGAAGAAGAGCAGCTGAGTAAGGGTTTTACCTTTATAATGAATATTTTATACAGTTTCTCAAATATCGTAACTTAGATGAAGTAGATGATAAACCAAACTTGGACATGGCAGCAGATTCTGAAAGTGTGATGCGTCAAATCATTACGATGATACAACAAAAAGCGTCGATGGAAGATAACGGGGCAACGTTTAACCTTTGCATGGTCAACCAGAAAGGAGCTTTTGTCTGTCTGTGTGGGTGTGTCGGGGGGGGGGCATATCTCAACATCAGGGTTTTTGCTCTCGAGGTAAATTTCAATTATCTGGAATAAATGATGATCTGTCACTTTCTTCTTAATCACTGCAGGAAGCTTCTGTTTCCTAGAAGCTTTGACCTAATTATTTCTGTAGGCCAACAACCGCCAGCGAAGCTCGCTGACACACCACCACATCCTCTGAGCGAGCAGGAAGGCTGAACTTTCCACAGCGCCGCTCGCTGAAACTAAAGTCTTCTGCAGTCGAGGCGAGAACGGATCCAGAATGGATCCAGAACGGATCCAGAACGGATCCAGAACGGATCCACCAACAAATGGAGAAGAACAGCAGAATCTGAGGAGATCTGAGAAAAGATCAGATCTGCTGCTGATGGAGGAGAACTGATGTTAGATATGACTCACACATGTACACACACACATGCACACACACACATGTACACACTCACACATGTACACACACACATGTACACACACACATGCACACTCACACATGTACACACACACATGTACACACTCACATGTACACTCACACATGTACACTCACACATGTACACACTCACATGTACACACACACATGCACACACTCACATGTACACACACACATGTACACTCACACATGCACACACACACATG
>NC_050534.1:22398054-22407868 GCF_002922805.2 Oryzias melastigma | reverse complement strand
CATGCACACACACACACGCACACACACACATGTACACACACACATGTACACACACACATGTACACACACACATGCACACACATGCACACACACACATGTACACTCACACATGTACACTCACACATGCACACACACACATGCACACACACATGTGTGGTTCTTTATCAAACTAGTTCTGACACTTTTTCCTCGTTGAATCACAACAGACTTGAACTGACTTCAAATGTCAGATTTCCATGTTTGTTGTTTTTCTTTCGTTCTCTGTCAAAATCTTCTATTTCTGAATTCATGAATTTTTCTGACTGAAGCCGTTCTGGTCATTAAAGTCTGAACACGTGGTTGTTCTGGACGATGTTCAGAACGTTGAAGCTTCTGAGTATCAGGCAGAGAAAACGCAGAGCTTCCTGGAGAAGCTGAGTCAGCTCAATGCTCGATCTTCTGGTTGGTATCTGTGGTTCTGCAGAGCACGTACTTGAACCTCAACCCGTTTGTGGAAAAAGCTGATCTGACGATGAGGTCACGGCGGGGTCACGGGCCTCAGAGGATTCTGGAGTTCTGAGGAAACAAACATGAAAGATCACCTGAGGGTTCAGGCCGTCCTCAAAGACCATCAGGGTTTCAGGCTCTTTCAGTTTATCGCTGCACCTGATTGAAGTCAGACGCTCAGACTAACGAGCTGCAGATGCCCCCCCCCCACTGAAGGTTACAGTTTCTGTTGGTTTCCTGCCGTCAGACAGCAATGGAGCATTAAATGAATTCATATCTGAAATCTTCAGCTCCAGGACTTTTTCTCTCCGTGGGAACAGTGACTCAGCACATGCTGACTCAGCCCTGCAGGATGAAGGTTGATGTTTCCGTTGGGGGGGGTGATCAAGCAGAGGGTTTCAGGCAGAAAGGCGACTGACTCCCGTTTAGCCCCCTTCTTCCACCGTCTGAGCTTCTCACCCCCTCCCAAACCCAGGACTTGTCCCAGCAGGCCGGAGTCATGTGACCGTCCGCGATGCAGCTCATCATTTCAGGACTGGCACTTCAAAACGTGGAGGTAGAGGTCCAGAGGAGCTGGTCTGGAAGCAGCGTGACCATGATGGTCCAGTGGTAGAGCGGTCAGGGTCCTGAGGTGAGCGCACGAGGTCCGGAGACGGAGCGCACGAGGTCCGGAGACGGAGCGCACAAGGTCTGGAGACGGATCAAAAGCAGATCAGAAGGCTGTGGTCCGGAGGTAGAGCGGTCAGCCTCTGATCAGAAGGGTTCTTGTTTGGTTCCTTGTGTCCAAGTGTCCCTGGTAAGACGCTGAAGCCCACGTTGCTCCAGGTGGTTGGAGGTTGGTGTTCGCTAATGGAGCTGCCACCGCTGTGACTGTACGACACGTTAGGCCCCGAATGTAAGAAAGCTCCATAGAAACGTCTTCTTTAGCTGCTTTTGGTTCATCTTTGAAAAGTGCAGAACAACTTCATCCTCTTAGACTTTGGTGGATTTTACGTTCTCATCTTCTGTTTGAATGTCGTTCTTCAGGAAGTTTCAGTTCATCTCTCCCTCCTCTGTCTGAACAATCTTATCTCTTCTTCTCTGCGGTTTCTTAAATCTCTCATCCTGATTTACCATCCGTGGAGGAACTCTCATTTGTGTTCGGTTTGTTTACTCTCTGTCACAAGTGACTCGTCTGGTTTTATTTCTGACTTGTGAACCTCTAACATGAACTGTTGTTGGAGACTGTTAATAACATTTAAGTAGATCTGGATGTTTTAGATCTTCTGATCATTTGATCCTTAGATGTTTTAGTACCTGATTTGAAAGTCTGATTCCGTTCTTGTGTCATCTCCTGTTGACCAGCAGAGGGAGACAAATCCTAACATTCAACCTTTCAGACAAGAGCAAAGAGACGGAAATGAAAACAACAAAAAATAGATTTTATTTCAATCCAAGTCTGCCATAAATAACCTCAAATATATTACATTTCAAGTACATTTTAAAATATTCCCAGCAATATTTCAAATATTTTAAATAACTTAAAAAATCATGAAAACAGTAAAAATAATAATAATAATCATAAAAATGTTTTTAAGAGTTGCACAGAATCTGAAGAGGACTGTTACATGTGATCTCAAACGGTTGAGCTTCATTTGGAATTTTTCTTCTGCAGAACAAAAAGCAGAAGAAGAAAGAAAAACGCAGCTCGCCGTTTCCATCATCGACCACAAACTCATCCACATACTTTGATCTGAAGATTTCAGATGATGAAGATGATGGTGATGAAGATGATGGTGATGAAGATGATGGTGATGAAGATGATGGTGATGAAGATGATGGTGATGAAGATGATGATGATGAAGATCATGAAGGTGATGATGGTGATGAAGATGATGATGATGGTGATGAAGATGATGAAGATGATGAAGATGATGAAGGTGAAGATGAAGATGTTGATGGTGATGAAGATGATGAGGATGATGTTGGTGATGTTGATGATGATGAAGATGATGATGATGGTGATGAAGATGATGAAGATGATGAAGATGATGAAGGTGAAGATGAAGATGTTGATGGTGATGAAGATGATGATGATGAAGATGCTGATGTTGATGGTGATGAAGATGTGGTCCAGTCCAGGCTGAGATGGTCATGAAGAGGACGCACGTTTCACTTGAGCTCGCTGATCCAGCCGAGGACGAAGGTGAACTCGGACGCCGCCTTCATCGCTCCGTGGTGTTTCTGGAGTTGAATCAAAAGTTTTGGACGTTTTAGATCCTCGTCATCTTAAAATCTAAATCACTCCAAAGTTGAAGTCCTTCTGGACCGATTCCTGTCCTCAAACGTTTGACATCAGCCTCCATCAGATCAGATCACAGATCTGAGTTAGATCTAGATCAGGAGGAGATGATGTAGATCCTGGGGCTGTGGATCACTGCTTAGGTGGCGATCCGATTCGATTCATGAATCGAACCACAATTCTTATTTTTTAATATGTTTTTTGCCATGTTTATGTCTATTTACTGGATGAAGGAAAATTTAAATTATTTGTATGTAATCCTAATTTATACATTTATTTAGAACAGGAGATCAAAATGAACAAAACTGATTAAAAAACACAAAGATTCAGATAGAAAGAAATTTTGTCATTTTAAACTTTTTTATCAATCTTCAGGTTCAGCAGTAAAACAACATAAAAGGATATAAATCTCTGCTGTTTTGGATCATTCAACAGCAAAACCTGAAAATGTTCTCCACAGTTTTCTATCCTCAAAGTTCTTCAATATTTTACGTTCTAAGCATCACATATTGGTGCAGAGCTCGTAATGAAAAAAGTTCTTTTTTTCCCAGCAGAATCAGCTGTTTCACGTTGATTCCATCCTTTCAGCAGCGCGAGGCTGTTTCTTCAGAATAAGCTGGAGTTTCGTTAATTGGGTCAAATGTTGAAGAGTTCTCATAACCAGAAGAATGTAAACACTGGAGCTAAAGCTCTGATGTTAAAGCTAATTCATTGTTTCAGAAGTTATGTCTGTGAGCAGAACTTCAGTCTCAGTTGCTGAACAGAAAAAAGCTCTCGCTAGTTTTACTTTGAAAACAGGAAGCTTCATCGTCACTAAGATGTGTTTACTTCCTGTGGTGGTACGGCGGCTCTTTGTTTTAGTTCGTAAACTTAAAATCCTACATTAATCTGCATTTCACAGCAAAAATACATCATCCTCAGGATGATATTTTGATCATATTTTACTACAGTTTACTACATTTATAAAGATCATGATTCAGCGATCTTGGACGTTCGCGAATATCCGTACTTTTCGGGAGCAGATCGCGAGTATTAGAGCACCCGGATACTCGTTACAGCCCTAACAGATCCTGAAGGTCAGATCTGTTCATGTGTTGAAAATGAACAGAAACATCAACAGATGTTTTTAACCTGCAGCTGAAAACAAGCAGGAACGGTTCGGTTTGGATCAGAACCATTCGGTTTAGGTCAGTACACCTGGTGTAGGTGTACCAACAGGTATTAAACAAGAAGCAGAAATCTGCTTCATGTTGGTGTTCGAGTCTCGTGGCTGTGCAGGAGCGTCCCACGCCTGAAGCTTCTCAAGATCTTCAGGAAATGGTTCCTGCTTCGCTTCCTCTCCTTGTCAGACGAGAGGCGGGACGATAACAAAAGAGCACATCTGCAGGATCAGCATCTTAGAGTTCCTGGTTCTGTCTGATTTTGGGTTCAGACCCGAACCAGAACTTTCCAGAAGTAAGAAAGCGATGGCCGGTTTGTTCTGCAGAAGTTCAACTGTGAGCTCACCTTCTTTATCTTTGTCCCCATTTCCTGGATTTCTTCGGCGAACTTCGATGGCTCTGAAGAAGAAACCTGAACACAACAAAGTTCTGGTTCAGTCCGACAGAACCGTCTTCTTCTCGGTTTTTGAGGCGCGGTTGCCGTGTACTCACGCAGTTCTGCAGCACGTTCTGCAGTCGGTGCAGGACGTCGTTGTAGTGGACGTGGAGCAGCTTCTCCAGAGCTTTACTGCTGAACACGTGGGCCTGGTAGACGTCCACCAGCTCCCTGATCTCCATCCAGCCAATCACACGCTGAGGAGACAACAGCAGGATGATGCGGCGCTTCAGCATGCTAACGGTGCAAAGTAGCCTTTAGAAAGGAGCCACGCCCCCTTTTTCTCATAGATTTGAGGCTAAGCGTCAAATCAATATACCATGTTTAAGGTATACTTAAGGTGCACTACTAGTATACTTAGTCTGTACTACAGGTGAGGTAGTATACTTGAAGTTTAATCTCCATATGCTGTAAACCTGAAATATTCCAGAGTATTCTCAAGAAGTATCAGTCAGTATAATTCCTATGCTACATGGTCCTTATACTCCAGTATAAACTGAAGTGTTGATTTCATCAACAGGTTTTGAGAAGAATCTTGATGATGTTCTGGTCCCAGATGTCTCTGGTTCTTCCAGCCTGAACCGGAACCATCATGGGTTCTGATCTGCAGGAGGAACCAGGACCAGTTCTGCTCTAGATCATCTTGGAAGTTGAGGATGAACGTACACCTGGCCCAGCAAAGCATCATCAGATTCTGGTTCTGGTCCAGATGTTGGTCCAGAGTCTGGAGGACTGTAACTGTTGCTGTTCTGTAATGAACATTCCTCTCGGAGTTCTCCTCATGGAAACCCAGATGTTGTTCTAACAGGAGTCTACAGCTGGAGCTCCTGCAAACAGGAAACTACTGCGTCTGCAGCGTCTGCAGCGTCTGCGGCGTCTGCAGCGTCTGCGGCATCTGCAGCGTCTGCGGCGTCTGAAGCGTCTGCGGCGTCTGCGGCGTCTGCAGCGTCTGCGGCGTCTGCAGTCACATGACCCTGAGCAGCGGAGCGTCCTCCGGGCCTTTTGCGACTTTCACTCTCGTGTTTGTTCAGTGAGGAGAAGCTCCCAAACAAACATTTTCTGCACAGGAAGCTCTGCTGAAAACATCAATGATTTATTCTGGGAAACCCGGAGAGCGCTCCTCGGCTCAGGTGAGCCACACCTGTCTGACTGTCTGGCTCTGATGGAGCCAGTCAGAGGTGACGGAGCTGCAGAAGGAGCTTCTTTGTGAGACCTGAACTTCACAGAAAGTTCTACAGCTGAAGAACCCAAACAGAACCAGAACGTCACTCACCTTAGAACAACTGACGCAGAACTTCGGGACCAGTCTGACTGGACTTTTATCTTCCTGAAGACAAAAAAAAAAGAAAATTTAGAATCACAAATCCAGGAGTTTCTGCTTATTTCCCACAAATGAAAAAGTTCTTTAAAGAAATAAACATCATCCGTGTCGGAATTATCCTGAATTTTGGACCAACTTCGGAGAGTTTTCACAGTTTAATCTTTTTATTTTGAAATAAAACATTTTTGATTAGTTTATTTTCAAAATAAAAGCATAAATTAAACATCGAGGAATGAAACAGAGGTTTATAAATCTGTATTTAATTAGAAATTGTAAAAAAAAAAAAAAAGTGAATCTCTAAGTTTTCAAAGAACATGAGGAACCAAAAAGTTAGATCCTGGTTTACTTTGATGATGTAAGTGGAAGAAGTCCAACAGTCACCGTCTCCATTCGTATCTTTGTTTCAAAAATGTAAAAATTCAAAGAAATAAAACTTGAAAATCTTCTTCTGCATGGATTTAAAAATCAACTCGTTTCATGTCAACATTTTTCTCTAGTTCAAATTTTGACGCAAACTGAATACAGCGGTTCAGAGAGATCCAGACATGTTTTCTCATATGAAGATAATTATAAAAAAGAACATCTGTTGATGTTTACCTCATCAGCATAGAGCAGTACTTTTTGAGCATTTTAAGCAAAAGTAACGCTTTTTCAGTAACAAAATGAATGAAGAAGCAAAAATGTAAAAAATAATATGAAACTCTGTATTAACATTATTAACTTATTCTCATGAAAAAGAACCAAATAAACATGAAGAAAAAAGATCTTTCATAATTTTACTTCCTTGTTGTGAAACCTGGACCTGTTAGGATGAGCACAGAGAGGAGACCCTGGTAACAGTTTTTACACCTGACCATCTATCATGGTACATCTGACCATCTATCACGGTACACCTACAATTTCTCACTGTAAACCCAACTATCTATCACGATACACCTACCATTTCTCACTGTAAACCTGACTATCTATCACGGTACCCCTACCATTTCTCACCGTGAACCTGACTATCTATCACGATACACCTACCATTTCTCACCGTGAACCTGACTATCTATCACGATACACCTACCATTTCTCACCGTAAACCTGACTATCTATCACAGTACACATACCATTTCTCACCATAGGCCTACACCTCACAATCTATCATGGTTCACCTGACCATCTCTCATGGTACACCTGATTATCTTTCATGGTAAACCTGACCGTCTCTGAAGACATTACTGGGTGAAAAACACTGACAAAGAGCAATAACCAAGACTGCTAGCTTTGTTTGACACAAATTCAAGGGGGAAATTCTGTTTCCCCTCAGTCTGAGCGGAAACAGAAGTAGGTCAAATACGGAACCTTGAGGAACGCCACATGACTCAGCATCACTTGTTAAATTAAGGTGGAAGTCTTACATTTTATCAATTTCATTCAATATCACTTATCATATTTATTGATTTTCTGTTAGTCACTATTCAATTCTAATATTTTTTTCTATTTAAAGTAATAAAAACAGTTTTTAGAGTTTGTAGAAAATTTACTTTTTTTGTTTAACAACAATTTAATGAATGTTTAAATATATACAGACTAGTGGATCAGACTTAATAAAATCAATATAAATATTAGAATACAGGCAGAACTTCTGGACAGCCAGAAGTAATTATTGATGTTCAGGTAAGAATTGATTAGGCGGACAGGTCTCACCGGGAGCTTCTCTTTCAGCTGCTTGGTCCAGTTCCACAGGTCCTGGATCAGCTTGGGGTGGACCCTCTCCGAGCAGTTGAGGGTCAGCCTGGCGGTCGTCGTGATGACGGCACCAGAGATGAAGCTGACGAGCAAAGAGAGGCAGAGCGTCCTGAGGATGATGGGAGACATCTTCAACTGTGGCAGGTCGACTGTCGGCTCCTCCACCTTTATAGGCCCACCTCTTCCTCCTCCTGCCCCCCTTCTTTGGTAACACTCCCTCTTCTGGCCTTCTTTCTCCCCGTTTGTTTCTGACGTCACTGCTCCAAATTTCCAGGGAGTCTCCCTGCTGATGTCAGAGCTTCTCCCGTCCCCCCGGGTTCCCCTCCTCACCTGTCCCCCCCACCATGCTGTCCGGCAGCCCCTCTCTGCTCTGTCTGCTGACTCAGTGTCCTGCAGAGCTGCTGATCTTCTTCCCCTCAGTGTTTTCAGGTTTCTTTGAGTGAAATGTGGTTTTGGTTTGATGAAGTGTGGTCAGATGAAAGTAGGTTGCTGTTTGATTGATGTATCTGAGAAATTGGTGTAGATGCTCATTTGTTTTCCACCTCTGCAGGTTTCAGCAGTCCATGAGTCGTCATCCGACCCAGATTAAAGAACAATGCTGTCAAGTGTTTCTGGAAGGGAAGGATGAAGAAGTTCTGCCTAAAGTCAGAGTGGTAACTGAAGCAGGTCAGAGAGTCTTGCTGACAGAGAGCATTCTGAGATCGACCTGCAGAAGGAGAAGGGGTTTCTGGCTTCTTGTTGGAGCGATTCTCAAATGTTTGGGGGGTCCTCATCGGAAAAGCATAGGTTCATGTTGACCCTCTGGAGGCAGCAGCCCCTAAACGTGCTTCTTTTGTAAGGAATAATGTTTTTTCCATGTTTGGTCAAAAGTTTCTAACGGTTGGGTTTTTCCATCAACAGAACCAAAGAAGTTCATTTTGTGTGAAAGCCGATGCTCTTCTGGACGATGACGGGAAACCACGGTTCAGTCGTAACAAAGACGTCACAGGATGATGTTTGGTTGGCATTCAGCATCTCGATTTCAGGGGTGAATTTTTCTCCCGTTTTCCGCAAATGTGTCACCTTGACCTTCAACTGCGAGATGATTCAGTCAAGCAGCCCCAGAAAGGCTGAATCAAGAAGTTCAGCTGTAAGATATCGACTTTCAAAGCTACAGCTACGGACACTGATGTGGAGACATCAGCAGAATCTTTACAATTAGTGCTGCAGGATTTTTCTGAAAAGTGTTGGTCATAAATCCAGATGGAGCAGTTCAGCCGCCCGGTAGACCGGGGCAATTTTTCCTGTGTGTTTGTGCAACTGAGAACTGCTTGGACAATCTCAGTGCACAAGAAAAAAGAAACCAAATTACATACTACTTATGCTCAATTATAGCCGACTATGTCCGTCAAAAGTAAAGTTACAAACACAAATTCATGAGAGAGATGGCGTTCACAGACAAACCGATGGGATCACTATCATGAAGGCATGGACATGCAATAATGTTGTATATTTTACCTTTCCTTTTTTTTTTACTTTGTACAATACATGTATATATACTCACAGTTGTCTGTAAAAATGTCTTCTGTATTCTACACATATTGTTTTTTTTGTCTATTTTATTTTATTTTAATTTATTTTATTGGCAGGAGAGCACCTGATCTTTCATTGTATCACAAGCTCCTTGTGCGACAATGACTATAAAAGGATTCTGATTCTGGTGAACAAATGGACTCGCGGCCGGTTGAGAACTGTTCTTTATTTGTTTTTTTCCCTCCCTCCCCTGAGTTTCACACATTGACGGTCAATGAAACTCATTCTTCTTATTTTAGATGCAAATAACATAAAAAAGGAGAAAAGGTTTGCTTAAAGTGCTCCTCAGTGTGCTCCAAGACTGCTTATGCGCGACCTCTAAATGTACCAGGGCTGTGACCCACCGATGTCACAGCATGTCAAAAAATCATTGTCTTTTTTCTTTTCTTTTGGAAAAAAAAATTGTCCTATCACCATTTTTTTGAACTTCTTCTTAAAATCTCAGCGGAAGCTGTGCAGCGTGTAAAAGTGGGACTGCGGCGGACAGACGATTTAGACTTTAGTTTTGTCCTGGTCAAGCAGTAGAAAGTTCTCTGCCATCCATGACTTTATGTCTAAAGTGAAATTTAAAAGTCTACAGGTTTAAGGTCATCAGGAGACACGGCGATGTAAAGCTGAGTATCATCAGCATAAGCTACAGTCACATATACAAAAATCTGCGTGAGAAAGCGTGAGAAAGAAACTTTTGACTCTGATCTGAATTTTTTAGGGGGCTGTGGTGATGTTCTGTGGTTGAGCTCCTTCTGGTAGAGGAGATTCCTGAGATTTTGTTTCCTCACAGCAGAACCAAAACCCACCGGTATGTTTTTCGTGTTGGGAAAGGG
>NC_050534.1:22349052-22397947 GCF_002922805.2 Oryzias melastigma | reverse complement strand
AATGTTTTGAGCTGCGCCACAAGAAAAGTTATTTTTTGTAAATACAGATTGATTAATTAATTGATTGATTGATTGATTGATTCAATGCTTATTTAGATGGCTGGTTTGTTTGCTGGTTAATTGATTGGTTGGTTGGCTTGTTAGCATGTTGGCTAGTTGGTTAGCATGTTGGCTAGTTGGTTGGTTGATTGGCATGTTGGTTGGTTGGTTGGTTTGTTGTTTGGCATGTTGGTTGGTTGGTTTGTTGTTTGGCATGTTGGTTGGCTGGTTGGTTAAAGACCCTTCACATTCCCGCTTAGATTATTGATTCTAATCTGGAGTTTCTCTGATCTGGATCTGAAGCAAGGATCAATCATTTGGCATCTAACCAGATGTTTTCAGGCGTTTGCCGTAAGCTCAGGCCTCACCACGGATAACAGGAGATCAGGCCGATCTAAGGCAGGAGGATTAAGAGTCTGGCTGATGAAGGGCTGCAGGTGGAGGTGTGGTTAGACTCCGACCTCACACTAAAATGTCCTATTTAGGCCAAATGAAAACGCCTGAGTCATCCAGATGTTTAGAAGAAACAACAACGAGGTCCGTTTGCTGTCAGAGGAGCTCTTTGGATTTTCATGACCCGGATGACTAAGAACGGCTGTAACTGAACTGGAAACCTTCTTCCATGATGTCGCTTTGGGCTTCAGGCCAGTAACGAAGGTAAATAAAGCACACCTGACGTCACTTTTCTGGCAGATTTATTGGTTCCCTCCAGCCTGAAGACAGGTGAGTTCTTGAGATTCTTCCGAGCCGGAGGTTCTGTGAGGTCACTCAGAAGTAGGTTAGGCTGGAAGTAGGAGTGGAAACGGTGGTTTGAGTTCCAGCACGCACTTTTCAGAAAGTGATGAGTTGCTGCTCGACAGCAACATGAAGATCCAGAAGCCCCTCCCCACGCCGCCTGCATCACACAGGCCCTTACACGTCAGCCGGGGTCAAAGCGAGCAGAGCGGCCCCTGGGGGGGTGGGGGGGCTTTGACTCACCCAGGAAGACAACCTCACAGGTTGATGTCTTTCTCTGGAGCAGGTTAATCTGTCACTGACATCACCTGCAGACAGGAATGTGACCCCTCCCTCACCCCCCACCACCACATATGTCACTGGGATCAGGAGACGCTGGAGGTCTCTGAGGTTTTCCAAGACTTTTCTACTTGAGTTTCCATCTGATTGCAACAATTCTTAAAAACTGTCTGCTGAGGTTTTTCAGGAACATGGAAACACAAAAGATCAGACCGGAGATTATCCGCCATCGAAACCAACGAGGACGTAAGGACAGAAACACGAGTGATGAGAAGATCTGTTCCTCTGCAGAACTCCCGCTAAACTCTGGTTCTTGAACATGCTTTTAGCATACGGTGTTCACACTGGACTGTTGCTCCCAGAACTCTGACCTCAAGAGCTTTGGTGTGAAATGTCAAAACAGTGCAAATCTGGTGAATCACGCTGTTCGTAAAATCAAGGGACCACAACCCTTAGGACGCTGTACCAGATGCAGTACTGGATGGGGACTGGTTTTCGGGAGATGTCCATCACTGGTACCCTACACAATATATGTACCCTAACCGGGTACCATTTAACAACTGGTACTGCATCTGGTACCGCTTCCAGTACCAGCCCAGTGCCAGGTTAAGGTTAGGGTTAAGGTTCCAGTATCAAGTTTGGGTACCAGTGCGTTCAGCGTATCAATACTGGATTGGTTCTGGTTCACGGTTAGGGAACCGTGACTTACTTTGGAACAGCCAGCACATCAAGTGAGTTTGGGAAACCCAAAACGTCAAAACGTGACGTGAGGGTCCTTAACCAAACATCAGTATGTGACGACTTGGGATGAGAAAGTGTCGTCTATTCCGATAAAGACAAGACTTGGTGTCATAGAATTCCAGTCAGAAACAAACCACGATTGTTAATTTCTTATGATCAGTAAAATCCCGTCGGGTGAGGCGAAATATAGCTTAAAAAAATGCATACATTTAAGAAGATGAATATACGTTTCATTATTAAAAATAAAATTCAAATATTATTATTTAGACATGTCGGTTCTATGATTACTTATTTCTATGTGGGTTTTCAACCTTTCTTTGGTATAAAAAGTCATGAATTTACGAGTTTCCTGATCAAATACACAAGAAATCGGCAGGTGAGGCAGCAGCAGCCACACTGACGCATTCGGTGGGCTGTTTTGGTCTTTCTATCGTCATTAAAGACACTTTATTTTTAATGACTTCATTTTTCTATTTCTCTTCATCTGTCTGATTACACTGGTTTTAGTTTGTGACTCATTTAGTGTTGTTATTGGCTAAAAATGGGCTTTAGAAATAAACAGTACGCATGACTCAAGGCAGAGGGCGCTGCTAAAAAATAATAGAGTTAGCGATAGCAAGTCCAGTGCAGATATCCCTCAATGTTGTTTAGGATCATCTTCTAAACGGAGGATTTATTCCATTTTATTTCAGTTCGGTTTTATTTTTATAACCCAATCTCACAACAGAGTCGACGGGCTTCACAGCGTTAATTATCCAAAAACATAAAATCAATCATAATATATAAACAATAGCTGATTGCTAAACTAAAGTGAGCTGGACACTGATGTCCTTAGAACAGGAGTCAAAAACTGGTGGACTGCGGTGCGGACCCAGATGTTGGGTCATCCGGACCCAGATGTTGGGTCATCCGGACCCAGATGTTGGGTCACCCGGACCCAGATGTTGGGTCATATAAACCCAGATGTTGGGTCATATAAACCCAGATGTTGGATCATGCGGACCCAGATGTTAGATCATGCGGACCCAGATATTGGATCATACAAACCCAGATGTTAGGTCATGCAGACCCAGATGTTAGGTCATGCAGACCCAGATGTTGGGTCATCCGGACCCAGATGTTGGGTCAAACGGACCCAGATGTTAGGTCATGTGGACCCAGATATTGGATCATACAAACCCAGATGTTAGGTCATGCAGACCCAGATGTTGGGTCATCCGGACCCAGATGTTGGGTCAAACGGACCCAGATGTTAGGTCATGCGGACCCAGATGTTGGGTCATACGGACCCAGATGTTAGGTCATCCGGACCCAGATGTTGGGTCATACGGGCTCAGATCTTAGGTCACTTGGACCGAGATGATGGATCATACAAACCCGGAAGTTGGGTCATACGGACCCAGATTTTGGGTCATGTGGACCCAGATGTTGGATCATACAAACCCAGATTTTAGGTCATGCGGACCCAGATGTTGGGTAATGCGGACCCAGATGTTAGGTCATGCGGACCCAGATGTTGAGTCATGCGGATCCAGATGTTGGATCATACAAACCCAGATGTTGGGTCATGCGGACCCAGATGTTTGATCATACAAACCCAGATGTTGGGTCATGCGGACCCAGATGTTAGATCATACAAACCCAGATGCTGGGTCATGCGGACCCAGATGTTGGGTCATACAAACCCAGATGTTGGGTCATGCGGACCCAGATTTTGGGTCATGCGGACCCAGATGTTGGGGTCAAACAAACCCAGATGTTGGGTCATACGAACCCAGATGTTGGGTCATGCAGACCCACATGTTGGGTCATCCGAACTTAGGCCTGATCTGAATTGTTCCCTTCTCCCTTCCCCTTAGCCCTTTCAATTCACTTAGGCTAGTGAGGGAGGGAGAATTTGGATCAGGCCTTTCTTTGGGGAGGAAAGAGCTGCGGGGAACCTGAAGAAGAGATTTCCATTTAAGAGAAGCATGAAGCTGCCGTTTACAGCTGGGAGAATATTCCATAGGAAGGGGCTTAGTTGCTGAAGGCTCTTCCTCCAGCTGTACTTTTAGAAATGTATCCATCTATCATCTATCCATCCATCCAGCTTCCAAACCCGCTGGATCCCTTAAGGGGCTACACAGTTCCTATCCCAGTAACTGCTGGGTGAGGGCAGGGTTCACCCTGAACATGTGTCCTGCAGAGCACCTCTAAATAACCATCTTACTCTGTGATCCTTTTTTCCTCTGGAGCTGTTTGAATGTCTCAGAGTGAGTCTAATTCATTCTAACCACAGAAAGGATGAATGTTTATATCATTATATGGTATAAATGGACAGAAACAAAGGCTGCACGGTGGTGTAGCAGTTGGCACTCTTATCTTACAGTAATAAGGTTCTGGTTTAGATCCCAGGGGAGGCATCATCAATCAGTTCATTGATAGTAAAATCATCAATGATCTGATTGACTGTTCCAACATGGTGAGAGGGAGCTGATTGGTTGATTCATGAAAATTGTACATACGTTTCGTCACTGCAGATCAATGCCTGAACATTTCACACGTAAACTCTTATTGAAAGAATGAAAACTTCTTAGGAACAAAAAAACTTTCTACATCATTTGAAAGGAGCGGGGCTACTGCAAGATCAGTGTTGGAAAAGCAGATTTTGAGCTTTAAGTTTTGTAAGTAACAGAACACTTTGTTCACAAAATGCTGTTCTGCTTGTAGTTCCTAGAATTTCAAGCCACTGTTCTATGGAATAAGTTTCCAGCTCATGTCAGAGAGGCCAGCACAGTTTCTACCTTCAAAACTAGCCTTAAAACATTCCTCTTTGGACAGGTGTTCTACCAAGCTAGTGAGTGATCAGAGAATATTTAACATACTGATCCACTACTGTAATGAAGTTTGGATGAATAATTAAATTATAATTTACATATTTCTCCAACATATGCTTGATATGCTAAAAATATGGAGATTCTCTATTATTTGCTATTATTATCACCTGCTATGTGTGTCATTCTTCATTATACTACTATCTGAATTAAATTCCAATAACAGAAGGCTGCTAGAAGTTAGAAGCTGGAGAAAGTATGGAGCTCTGGGGTTCTGTCCTCTATTTTCATCTTCTCCTCTCATCTATTCCTTATTATTTATTTTTCAATTAGCTCTACATCCCTCTGTTGGTGCAGTGTGATTCATGTGTTGTTCCTTCTTTCCCACTCCTGTCCGGGGAGAGCGGGAGGGATTTCAGTTTCCAGGAGGCTCATCGGTGCTCCTGTTCCTGGCAGTGGACCTCGCCTTGGGCTCATTTCGCGTCTCGGAGTGGGAGAGATTCCTGGTGGCTCGTCTGTTCTTGGCCTTGGACCTCGCCTCAGGCACGTCTCACATCCCCAGCTGTCCCACAGCCCATCTGGATGAAGCCCATCTGCTACACTATTTAAACATGTAGTTGAGTTAGATAAGCTAATTCTTCTTTAACAGTTCTGGTACATCGCCTGTCTGTCCTGGTAGAGAATCTCTCCTTCATGTGGACATCCGATGTTTCGTGTTTTTTCCAAAATTGTTTTTTTTTTCTTTTTAGGAGTTTTTCCTAACCGAGAAGGGGGTCCTTGGGGCAGGGATGCCAGGTTAACTTAGTTTAGTTCAGCAACCAGCTACTGTTTATATTTCATGAATGACTCAATGTTTTCGTACAGTTATCAGTAAGCCCACTGAGACGAGTGCATCCTGATTGACATAAAACTGAACTGAATTAAGTTAGCAACAACAAGGAGAATATTTGACAGGAATCCCCTTCAGCATAAACTCTGAAGAAACCAGTGTTCTGTAAAATGGTGCAGATCAGCTGAGTAGATCTGTGGTCTGATCTGCTCCAGCTCACAGATGCTTATCAGCCGCAGCCATCAGAGCAGCTGGTTTCAGGTTACGGTGGAGCGCCGTCTCATTTCTGTCTCACTGACTACAGCTCTGGTAGCTCGGCTCAGTCGGACTGAATCTCTGGAATCAACCACATCCACGGGAAACGTTCCTCAAAACAACATCTGGATGGTTTTCAATTGTCTAACCAAATTCCTTCAACAAGCGAGGCGGTGAGGAAACAACAGTCCTGTGACAGAACAGCATCAGGAGGAGAAGGACAAATGGAGAGTTTGGTGTAGGAAGCAACACAGATCCACGGAGATGATGACAGACGGCCAGCAGATTCAGGAGGCCGAACGCTGGTCCAAAGCATCTGAAACTAGTCCTTCAGCCAAAACCCAACACAGGTAAAAGGCAACAGGTAAACTCGAGACCGGAGATAATAATAATAATAATGGATTGGATTTATCGGCGCTTTTCCAGACGCTCAAAGCGCTTACATTGTATATCCATTATTCATTCACACCTCATTCATACTTGGTGATGGTAAGCTACTATTGTAGCCACAGCTGCCCTGGGGCAGGCTGACAGAGGCGTGGCTGCCAGTACGCGCCTACGGCCCCTCTGACCATCACCGGAACATTCATACGCATTCACACACCAGTGGAGGCACACTGGAGGCAAGGAGGGTTAAGTGTCTTGCCCAAGGACACAACGACACTTGGCTAGCGGGAGCCGGAATCGAACCGCCTATCCTTCGATCATTGGCCGACCCGCTCTACCACCTGAGCCACTGCCGCCACAAGAGGCCAATCCCACTTCTGACACCAGATCAGCCCATGGGTGAGGTGAGGAACAGGCAGGTGAGCCGGGCCAGGAGCAGGAGGAGACGACAGCTTCATTCACATATGGAACGACACAGTGTGTAGTGGCTAGCACTGTTCAAATCCCGGCTGGGTCCTTCCTGTGTGTTCTCCTTCCCAGTCTGAACAAGTCTGTCACTGGTCCTCATCAGAGATGGGAACGGGTTCTTCTTCGGTTACGTGAACATTATAGCAAAATACACACTTTATTGAAAAATGAACACTGAAGATAGTAGTGGCAAAGTGGAGGAGTGTCCACCCTGAGACTGGAACGGTGTGGGTTTGAATCCTGATGTTTTCAAATGGATTTGTGTTCAGACAGTTTGATGTACAAATAAAAGATGGAACATTTCCTTCCTTCTTGTCGTTTGCTTTAGATCCTAGTCGTTTGGCATCTAAATTCTTCAGGAAACAGAACCGAACTTGTGAGCATGACTGCTGAGAAAATAAAGAATGAAGTGACAACTTCAAATCTAATAGCGGGAACTCCTGATGCTGTGGGAGCATCAAAGTCACGCTGACACGAGCAAAACTGTCCCAGCCGACGCAGAGAAACCTGCAGCTCTGAAAGTAGGTAAGTAGGTCTCCTCTGTGTGGTCGCTGCAGAGTTCTGCACCATTTAGCCTGGAAGTGACTCATCTTGATTCCACGAAGCGTGCGAGGACCAGAGGTCAGCCGGTTGGATCAGGAGCCGCTTCATCTGCTCTCACAGCAGAAGCTGCTCAGAACCACTGCCGGTTCTGATCCAAACTCGTGAGGTTCTTCATGAGAAAACCGGATCATCCTGACGCACAAAAGCACTGGGACGAGGAGTCTGGTCGGATCAGGGGCCCAATCCCATCAGGGGAGCGGTCCTTCAGGGCGTTCAGCATCGGAGTCCGATTTGTATCGGTCTGGAACCGTAATGTGAACATCACTGTTTGTTTGCAGCAGTTTTCCCGTTCCTGTTGGTTCTATTGGTTCTGTTGGTCCCATCAGTCCCATCGGTTCCACTGACCTCTCCTCGCCCGTCTCCGGGTTTTATGTTTTTGACATTAAACTCTCCGACATCAAAGTGAAGACAAACTGTAAGTTTAGGGATGAACAGATTCTGGTCTGCGGCCCGGTTCTGCTGTTTCCAGGTTTGGTGCCCCCTCCAACGGAAGAAGCAGCAGTTCCTGAGGCAGTTCTGAGTCATGTCAGAACACCCCCGGCGGGCGCCACGTTCCCCTGCCAGCCGGGTTAGAACGCTCCACTGTCCTATTTCTGCCTCCAGCAGCAGAAAAACAAACGCAGGTTCCCGAAATGTTAAGATGTGTAAAACGTTCCTGCGTCTCCAGAACGAAGTCGGAGCGACAAAAACTTTGTGATGTTCAAACGACTCGAACTTCTCGGCCGAACGCAAACCGGAAACACTATTCTTTCAGTGATATTTCGGACTTTTAATTTTTAGTCAAAACCTTCAGGATTTTAGATTTTTTTTTGTTTGTGTGTGTGTGTGTGGGGGGGGGTATTGCAGAGTGGCCCCGCCCACTTCCAACAGTTAAGACTTTTATTTTAAAGAGTACATTTCTGGATGAAATTCTGAGATTTTTCCTGAAGGAGACCAAGTTAGAATTTGAAGATTTGATCCGATTAATGACGGAAATCAAAAAAGAAGCAGAGGATTTATTCCTGACCTGGGGGGTCATCCTGTGTTCCCTGGGGGGTTGTTATGTTTCCATGAGGTGAAGACTTTCTGCAAGAGCCGTTTAGAAATATGGTGAGCACCAAAACTGCAGCATCAGATCTGCAGTGGTGTGCAGTTTGGAAACGTGGGAAACGCCTGGTGGGGGCGTGGTCAGGGAGGGGTCAGGACTGGTACATGTTTGAGGTCCGGTCTGAAACCATCAGGTTCCTGGAACCAGAACACCTAAAATGTGCAGCGGACACAGCTTCCAGCAGAGTCTGAGTTCTCCACGCCGACTCTGAACGCACCACAGATCAGGAAGACACAAACCAGCAGGAGTTTCATCATCCAAACTTTAATGAGTGAAATACTGCAGCAATATGAGCCAAAACATGGCAACTTCAGCAACGCCGCCCCCTCGGCATTGAACCCGCACATAAATAATTTATACAAACTTTAGAAAAACATAAATAAGCAGTTAAATAATATAAATAAATAAGTCGAGGCTTTAAAGTTTAAATAAGAGGGTGGTGGTGATGGTGCTGCGGCGTCAGAGCGCCGGGGTGGGGGTGGGGGTGGGCTCCACGCAGTGGTCCTGCAGGTACGTGAAGAGGATGTCGATCTCTCCCACCGCTTTGTTCAGGCCTCGCTCGCCCTCCATCTGAAAGCATCACAGGTCGGGTTTAGAAATATTCAAAGAAACAGATCCGTATGAAGCCGTCTCTGGCCGGCTCACCTTCTCCAGCTTCCTGCGGAACTCCACGGCGTGCCGGTGGTCGTGGTAGTGCGTGACGTTCTGCACGGACAGACAGACAGGCGGTTATCACCTTTGTCACTGAGCGACAGCGGCACCTTCACCGTCTTTGAGCCAAACCACCGAAACTCACTATCAGCTCAGGATCTACTGTACAAAACCGCCGGATTCCACCAACAAATCTGAAATCTACACTTTCTGTTCCTGCAGAGACTAGAAACATTTTTCTAAAATAACTTTTTCTATTATTTTTATAATGTTCTTTGAGTTATAGCTACTTTTCAGCTGTTGACATGATCATTCCAGTAGATTCTGAAGGAGAAAAGCGGCTCTTCTCCTTCAAAGTCTGCTGGAATGATCGCGTTAACGTATAAAGATTGTGGTGTAACCGTCACGGCGACGCCTCAGGTGTTAAACGACCAATCACATTTTCAGGAATCAAGTACTTACGCAGCCGTAGCTCTGCAGGTCCTCGCTGATGCGGTGCAGGTCAGTCTTCAGCCGGTGCATGCTGGGATGCGCGTCGTCGCGGTGACCATGCAGGATGTTGTTCAGGTAGAAGTCGAGGATGTTGGCGTGGAGGCAGCATATCTTCAGGTGGTCCTGAGGACGACGGGGAGGGAGGGGGTTAGTGAAGGAGGGGGGGTCTGTGCGGCGCGTTCAGGTGCGAGGACTCACCTGGCTGCCGTTGACTCTGGGTAACAGCCGGATGTTGGTGTCGGCCTCCAGCTCCTTCTTCTGCGCCTGGAGACACGAGGTTATAGATGTTCAGAAACCGAAACCCAGTCCCTCAGAGTGGAGAACCAGATGCACAAGAACTCACATGCTGGGCCACCTCCACAACCGCCTGACCCGTCTTCGGGTCTCTCAGCGGCCGGCTGAGCGACCGGTGGAGCGGGTGGGCCGTCGCCGGTTCAGACCAGCCCATCAGAACCAGGAGCAGGAGCGTGGCGGTGGCGGCGGCAGGCATGGTGCAGGTAAATCCGCGGCTGGGAGTCCGGAGGCAGAGCGATGCTGAGACCTGAGTGCAGGTGCTGCTGTGGAGACGCCTCTGAGGCCACGGCCCCTTTATACACCTCCACTCCCCACCCCCCCCACACGCCTCACCGCAGGAATATAGGACATCGAAATCCCCCGCACACAGACGAGCGCCGACTTGAAAGTGTTTGCTCTCACAGAGGAAATGAAGAGTCAGAAAGTTCTGATAACTAATGCCAGCCTCGTCACTGCGTTTGTTGACACTTTTGCGCTCTTTTCATTTCCTGCTCGTTCTGGATCTCTCTGCAGGAGTTTGTTTGTGTCCTCGGCAGCTCAGCTTACATGTTAGTGTGCAGATGAACTCTGATTTCATGCTCAGAGATGCAGCGGATCTGTTTTACTCACTTCATGAGACCTACTTTCAGCTCCCGTTCAGCCGCTCCGCACAGACCAGTACATGCAGTTTGTGTGAATGAAACTTTTGCTTTGAGTCTTTGTGAAGATTAAAAAGAAACTATGATTCATCTCAAATGATCAGCTTCAATACAAATCCCCTAGCGAGCTGGTGAATGTCTGCGATCAGAAATGAATACGATTTCTGCTTCTAATTTCTCTAGAGAGTTATGAACCAGAACCTCCCAATAGAAAGTTCCTCAACATTCCAGGACCAACACCTGCTCCGAAACCAAGGATTGTGGGTTGGAGACTTCCATGAACAGATTGATTGTTGGACGGACGGATGGATGGAAGGATGGACAGTAGCATAGAACCAGGGAGAACCCGGTCTGTTTACAATTTCTAACATTTTATAGACCAGAAGAAGGTTCTGGTTCTGTCAAATATGTGGAATTGAAATGGTTTATTTTAAGCAATCGAGGCAAGAAGAATAATCCAAATGCATTACAGTCAAGAGAGGTTTACATCCGTACAAAGACATCAGACATGGCATAAGTAGGCATCAAATGATCGATTGCTTGAAAATGTTGTGTTCTAGCAGAGCTTAAAGGTTAAGTCCAACGTTCACTGAGACCCAAAGCGTCCCGTTCAATCACTCACTCTGCTGGAGCAGAGCCGCCATTGAAAGCATCAGACTGACCATCAGGAGCAACATGGCGGGCATTCTGTCTGTCTAAACTGGTGTGTGCACGAGTATAAACACTGTTACTGTTTAAGGTGATTTACAGACAAAGGGGAGGAGCTTCTGGTAGTCACCAGCAACGTTAGCACAGAACCACTTCAGTGGATTTAAAACGGTAAGACGTGAAATATCTGACGGCGGATTTTATTTCAACTGAATGAAGTTTGTTAGTGAGTCATCCCCTCCAGTTCACACGTTAGCTTCACACACGCATTTACAGTCGGTGCACGACTGTTTCTACACCTTCAGCTCAACATATTTGATCCATGAATTCATTCACAGAATCCACCAAAAAAGCTCACAAAGGTTACTTCTTTGATTTTTATCCTAAAAAACATAAAAAACGTAACTAGTAAAATAATGGAATAGTTCTCTTATGGGGGTGGGAAGGGGGGTACATTTGTGGTCAATAAAACGACATGAACACATGTCTATCTATTCATCCATCCGTCCAACTTCTGAACCCCCATAGGGGTCACTAGGTTGCTGGAGCCTATCCCAGCTACTGTTGGGTGAAGATGGGTTTACCCTGAACAGATCTCCAGGTTGTTGTAGAACCACCCTTATACACTCGTATTCGCTCTTATTCACTCTTATTCACCCTACTGCCCAGAGACCAGCCAATTGGGGCCTGCATTTTCTATCCACATGGCCTTGTTGGCTGGGGCGAGAGGACACCGGAGAAAACCCAAACAAGAACCAGGAGAACCTGATTTGAACCAGAACCCTTTTACTGTGAGGTGAGAACCGCTACACCACAGTGCAGGCATGAACATTTGCAGGAAAAACATTAAAACGATGATTGGTCGATCCCGCTTCATCTACTGAACACCGTCGTCATTGGATCATTTATCAAAGGCTCTATTTTACTGCTGGTAGTTTTCTTGTTGTAGCTGAGGTAGTGGAACAATGTAGACATCAGTTAGCTTTAGTTAGAAAGAGCCGAGCAGGTTAGTCATGACAAATGTAACCCAAAGAACCAAACTGACTGACTTTATGTAACCGTCTGATTGTTTTCATCTTAAATGCATCCATTTCCTGAAGTGTTTCTGGATGCCTAAATCACAGATCTGTAAACACTAATAAATGCAGCTAAAGTTTCTGCAGCACAAGAGTTAACGTGGGGAATCATCCCTGAACTCCAGCGGGGCCTCCACTCGACACCACTTCCTCTTTTCGGTCTTTTCTCCTAAACCCGTTCCATGAACTGATACCGACACCGGATCTGCTTTTGATCCGGCGGCCAAACAGCTTAGCGGCTGAAGGCGATGCCTGGTTTTGTAGTTTTCCTGGTTCTCTTAGAGGGCCTGGAGGATCTGGTGTCCGCTCTTTGTCTGCTTCTCTGGGTGTGTGAGTCCCTGCGAGATTTAGGCGAGCTGCAACAAACTTCCTGCAGACTTTCTTCACATCTCCTTCAAGCCACACTTGCAGCTTTAAAATAATCTTTATTGCTTCTGAAGGGTGGAATTCTCCTGTTTTAGTTTTCTCTGGAGCAGATCTTCAACCAAACCAGTGTGTGAACGGGTCTGTGACTGTGAAGCACTTTGGGCCTTCAAAGGAGGGTAGAAAGCGCTAAACAAGTATACGCCATTTACCATTTACAGAGTTCAAAGATCAAACGGTTGATTCTAAACTGCTTCAAGACTTCCTGTGTAAAGAAGAAACCTTTGGAGTTTCTGACTCAAACATCACTCAGAAACTTCATCAGAGGTCCGGTTCTTCTACTGCTGACACCAGCTCAAGTTCTGGATCAGTTTGACCTCTTTTACGGTGATGCAACGCTGTTCTCGTCTGAAGCTTTGTCATCATGACGGCAAGCTTCTGCTTCAGCTTCAAAGACCTTCTCTGACCACAGGATGAAAAAGAAAAACCTCCTCATCATCGCTGTCAGTCGTTGGGTCCAATATTGTTTTTTTTATTTCAATTTCAGTACAAAAGACTGTTTCTGTGAGACCTTTCAAATTCATTTGATTCTCCTGAAGAAAACAGAAGATCTCAGCTTCATGTTGAACTTTAAAAAATAAGTTTATAATAATTATAAAGAAATATTAAACTGTCTCAAATCTTTGGTTTTTGTCATGAAAACTGTCTGGATGTTTTAGTTTTTTTTCCAAACTTTTCCACATCTTCTGCTCCTGAGTCGCACTGAAAGCCACAAAGTTCAGCGTCCTTTAGAGGAAAGCAGGAACCCTCAGAAGAGACCCGTTTCCTGGAACTTCTAGCAGATTCTGTGTTTCTGAGAACGTCGAGTTTGTGGCGTTTCCTTCATGAACTGATGACCGACTGCGGATTCAAACACACAACCCTCAAACAAATCTGTCTCAGCTTTGGAGTCAGGGGTCAAGACGGTGAAGCAGAGCGGATGAAGCTGCAGAGGAAGTTAACGTGCAGCTGCTGAAACATGACGGGAACAGGTGGAACCTCGTGCCTCTATTTAACATGAACAGGTTGTTGGTTCAAAGACAGAAACTTTAACTTTTTTTCATATAAACATAATATACATACATATTATATACATAATAAACATACATAATATATATTTATGTTTGGTTGTTTATATATATATATATATATATATATATATATATATATATATATATATATATATAAAATGCACACAAATATATATGTGAGTATTTATATATATATGTGTGTGTTTTTACAAATGTACCTGTATAAATACATACACACTAGGGAACTAATCGCAAATTAATATGTGGTCTTTTTTTAGGAAAAAAATGTGTGCTTCGTGGAATTTAGCAGTTCTACAGTACTTAAGCAAATTGGGGAAAACAAAGCAATGAAATATATATGATCAATCTGACGTATTTTGTGTTATTACCACTTTCTTAACAATAAAAGGCTGTAACATAAAATGCCTAACAAAAGCCCAAGTGCAAGTGAAGGGCATTTAAAATTCCAAACTTCAATCAACCTTCAGTAAAATAAAATGAAAAACATCAAAAATAAAATTTCCATAACACTTTCATGTTCATTTTTTGTCAGGACCAAATCTTTTCCTCCTCTGCTGAACTGCAGTAATAAATGAAATAGAGATTTATCATTTCCAATGAACTTTTGTTTTTTAAAACCTTAAAGACTGAGAAAAGCGGGATACTCTGTGGATAGTTTGACAGTCTGTTACTGCCGCCGCGTTCTCTGGCTGCAGCTCGATGCAGCGACGTGTCCAGCGGAGCTCACGCCATGAATATGCCGGCAGACAGACCCCTATGCTGGGGCTGGATCACGCTTAAACTTCCAGAACTTTGGGATATTTTGCATATTTTCGCGCGGCGAAAGAGGGACGGGCCACACACTCAAAGCTGAGATTTATCTTTTCATCTACAAATAACTGGCGTTGTACATTTGAAATGTCCCCCGGTGCGCTTGCTGTTCGGAACGTCGGGGGTCTGCAGCTCTCGGGACACGGCGCCGGACGCAAGCCGGAACCACCAGACGTGGTACTGGACGCGAATAGGAGCCGGGTTAGGCTGCAGGAGCTCTCCGCAGCCAGTGAGTTAGTGAGTTATATATATCTAATATATATATATATATATATATATATATATATATATTTGTATACCCCTCCTTGAACCTCCACCTTAACGTGGTGGAGGGGTTTGAGTGCTTGAGTGATCTCAGGAGCTATGCTGTCGGGGGCTTCTGCCCCTGGTAGGGTCTCCCATGGCAGACAGGTCCTGAGTGACAAGCCAGACAAAGAGCGGTTCAAAACCCCTTTATGAGTAAAAACATGAAAGATTCCGTTACGTCGCCCAGATTGGCGTCACCGGGGCCCCACCCTGGAGCCAGGCCTGGGGTTGGGGCTCGGAGGCGAGCGCCTGGTGGCCGGGGCTCCTCCCACGGGCCCCGGTCGGGTCCAACCCGAAGGAGCAACGTGGGATCACTCCCCAGTGGGCCCACCACCTGCAGGGGAGCTCTGAAGGGGCCGGTGCATTGTGGTTTGGGTGGCAGTCGAAGGCGAGTGCCTCGGCGACCCAAACCCCGGTCATGGAATTTGGCTTTTGGGACATGGAATGTTACCTCTCTGGGAGGGAAGGAGCCTGAGCTTGTGCGAGAGGTTGAGAGATACCGACTAGATATAGTTGGGCTCACCTCTATGCACAGCCTGGGCTCTGAAACTCAGTCCCTCGAGAGAGGCTGGACTCTCTACCACTCTGGAGTTGCCCATGGTGAGAGGCGACGGGCTGGGGTGGGCTTACTTGTGAGCCCCCAGCTCAGCCGCCAAGTGTTGGAGTTCGTACCGGTGGACGAGAGGGTCGTGTCCCTTCGCCTTCGGGTGGGGGACAGGTCTCTGACTGTAGTTTCGGCTTACGGGCCGAACAGCAGTTCGGAGTACCCGGCCTTCTTGGTGTCTCTTGAAGGGGTACTGGAAAGTGCCCCAACAGGGGACTCCGTCGTCCTCCTGGGGGACTTCAATGCCCACGTGGGTAATGACAGTGGCACCTGGAGGGGCGTGATTGGTAGGAATGGCTTCCCTGACCTGAACCCGAGCGGTGTTTTGTTGTTGGACTTCTGTGCACGTCATAGTTTGTCCATAACGAACACCATGTTCGAACACAAAGGTGTCCATCAGTACACCTGGCATCAGGACACCCTAGGTAGGAGATCGATGATCGACTTTGTAGTCGTTTCAGGCGATCTCCGGCCGTGTGTTTTGGACACTCGGGTAAAGAGAGGGGCAGAGCTGTCCACTGATCACTACCTGGTGGTGAGTTGGATTCGCTGGCGGGGGAGGAGGCCGGAAAGACTTGGCAGACCCAAACGTACTGTGAGGGTCTGCTGGGAACGTCTGGCTGAGCCCTCCGTCAGGGAGGTCTTTAACTCCCACATCCGGGAAAACTTCAAGCAGGTACCGAGGGAGGTTGGTGACATAGAGTCCGAGTGGACCATGTTCTCCACCTCTATTGTCTCCGCTGCTTTCCGGAGCTGCGGTCGCAAGGTCTCTGGTGCCTGTCGTGGCGGCAACCCCCGAACCCGGTGGTGGACACCGCAAGTAAGGGATGCCGTCAAGCTGAAGAAGGAGTCCTATCAGGCCTGGCTGGCTTGTGGGACTCCAGAGGCAGCTGACAGGTACCGGCAGTTTAAGCGAGCTGCGGCCCGGGCTGTGTTGGAGGCAAAAACTCGGTCCTGGGAGGAGTTTGGTGAGGCCATGGAGAAGGACTATCGGTTGGCCTCAAAGAGATTCTGGCAAACCATCCGGCGTCTCAGGAGGGGAAAGCAGTTTTCTGCAGGCACCGTTTTCGGTGCAGGTGGGGATCTGTTGACCTCAACTGGGGACATTGTCGGGCGGTGGAAGGAATACTTTGAGGATCTCCTCAACCCTGCTGACACGCCTTCCGTTGAGGAAGCAGAGGCTGAGGACATTGGGGTGGAACTGTCCATCACCCAAGCTGAGGTCACTGAGGTTGTCAAAGAGCTCCTCGGTGGCAAGGCTCCGGGGGTGGATGAGGTTCGCCCTGAGTACCTCAAGTCTCTGGATGTTGTAGGAGTGTCTTGGCTGACACGTCTCTGCAGCATTGCGTGGCAGACAGGAACCGTACCACTGGACTGGCAGACTGGGGTGGTGGTTCCCCTTTTCAAGAAGGGGGACCGGAGGGTGTGTTCCAACTACCGGGGAATCACACTCCTCAGCCTTCCTGGGAAAGTCTATGCCAGGGTACTGGAGAGGAGAGTCCGTCCGATAGTCGAACCTCAGATTCAAGAACAACAGTGCGGTTTCCGTCCTGGTCGTGGAACAGTGGACCAGCTCTACACCCTCTTCAGGGTGCTGGAGGGTTCGTGGGAGTTCGCTCATCCAGTCCATATGTGTTTTGTGGATTTGGAGAAGGCGTTCGACCGCGTTCCCCGTGGTGTCCTGTGGAGGGTGCTCTGGGAGTATGGGGTCCGGGGAGCCTTACTCAGGGCTGTCCGGTCTCTGTACGACCGGAGCAGGAGCTTGGTTCGCATGGCCGGCAGTAAGTCAGACCTGTTTCCGGTGCATGTTGGACTCCGGCAGGGCTGCCCTTTATCACCGGTTCTGTTCATAGTCTTTATGGACAGAATTTCTAGGCGCAGCCAGGGGCCGGAGGGGATCTGGTTTGGGGACCACAGGATTTCCTCTCTGCTTTTTGCAGATGATGTTGTTCTGTTGGCTCCATCGAACCGGGACCTCCAGCATGTATTGGAGCGGTTTGCAGCCGAGTGTGAAGCGGCCGGGATGAGGGTCAGCACCGCTAAGTCTGAGGCCATGGTTCTCGACCGGAGAAAGGTAGTTTGCCCTCTCTCGGTGGGTGGAGTGCTCCTGCCTCAGGTGGAGGAGTTTAAATATCTTGGGGTCTTGTTCACGAGTGATGGAAGATCGGAGCGTGAGATCGACAGGCGGATTGGAGCTGCGTCCGCTATTATGCGGTCGCTGTACCGGTCCGTTGTGGTGAAAAGAGAGCTGAGCCAGAAAGCAAAGCTCTCGATTTACCGGTCGATCTTCGTTCCAGTACTCACCTATGGTCATGAGCTTTGGGTCGTGACCGAAAGAACGAGATCCCGACTACAAGCGGCTGAAATGAGTTTTCTCCGTAGGGTGGCTGGACGCTCCCTTAGAGATAGGGTGAGAAGCTCGGTCACCCGGAGAGAGCTCGGAGTAGAGCCGCTTCTCCTCCGCATCGAGAGAAGCCAGTTGAGGTGGTTCAGGGATCTGGTCCGGATGCCTCCTGGACGCCTCCCTGGTGAGGTGTTCCGGGCATGTCCCGCAGGGCGGAGGCCCCGGGGAAGACCCAGGACACGCTGGAGAGACTATGTTTCTCGGCTGGCCTGGGAACGCCTCGGAGTCCCCCCAGAGGAGCTGGAGGAAGTGGCCGGGGAGAGGGAAGTCTGGGCATCTTTGCTTAGACTGCTGCCCCCGCGACCCGGTCCCGGATGAAGCGGAGGAAGATGGATGGATGGATGGATGGATGGATATATTTGTATATGTGTGTGTTTTTCTTCTACACCTATATAAAACATTCTATATATAAACACATATATATGTTCTGGAGATTGTGCTGGGAGACACACATTAAACCTTCTTGCTGCAGCACGTGTGGATGTCCCATCCTGGAGAATACAGCTGAAATTGATTAACGAGGCCCTCAGCAACAACAACAAGAAAATTATCAGACAGGTTTAATTCAATTCATGCCAAGCCCAATACAAATAGTGTTCCTTTAATTTTTGAGCAGTGTATATATGTTTATTTACGCATATATATATATATATATATATATGATGTGTGTCTGTATGTGTGTTTTTCTACCTATATATAAATACAGATTTATATGTATGTGTGTGTATATACATATTTATTTATATATATATTTATATAAACATATATGTGTGTATTTATATACATATATATATATATATAAAAATACACATATATATGTGAGGCTAAATATATACATATATATAAGAAACACACACATATATATATATATATATAAATACACACATATATATATGTATACATCTTTTTTTGTCATCAGACACGCAATTGAAATCGTGTCTGAAAAAATAATTACAAATACTTTATATATATATATATATATAAATATATATATAAAAATTTTTTAATACTTTTCAAGAATACTTCAGAAGCTATGAACTTTACCGCATTATATATATATATATATACATATATATATATATATATATATATATATTACTGATGGCATTGGTTTTTTTGGGTTCTCATGACAGTCCGGGACATAAAAGATCGACCCATGATGCCGAGCAGCTGCTGTGGATCTTGTGTCACATGTAGGTCATGAACAGAAACCGCTGTAGGAGGCTTCAGACCGGGCGAGGAACACAGAAAGGCTGCTGCCATTAAGCGAATTTTTCTGCTGCATTGGCGAAATCTGTGCCAGACTTCAAACAGACGCAGGTTTCAGGATCTTCTGACGAAGCACAAAGACGCGCTGAGGATCGAAGATGCTGCGATCAAACAGGGAAACTACGACTCAGCCAGTTCAGAACCTGAAGAGGTCCAGCAGAACCGTCAGCCAAGAACCAGCCGTCTACCGTCAGGAAGAGTCCGCTCAGAGTAGTCTTCATGAGACAAATGCAGCCGGAAAACAGAGAAGGAATTCTCAAGGAAAACAAAGACTTGAGCTGCAGAAACAGTGCTGATGACCTGAGTCCAGAACGAGGTTCTCTGAACATCCGGACCTGCATTCCTGGTCCAAATTGACGGTTTCGTCACTGTAGAGAAATGCAGGCAGATACTTACCCATAATGTAACATCCCAATGGAGGCATATGATTGTCCCCACATGGATGCTAGGACAACCAAATGAAGAAGTGTCTACAGCAAAGACAGAGTCCACAGAGTCCGGGTCTGGATCTGGGTTCAGAAGGAGACTGGAGGATGTAAGGCGGTCTGAATCAGAACATTTGACAGTTCCTGACATGTTTGGAACAAAGGAAACATCAGACTTTGGTTGGAATTAGCTCGATCTTTAATTCTTTACTGCGTTAATTCATAAAATCATTTGTTTACAGCATTTTTGTTTACAGCTGAGCGTGTCTGTCAACAGCTTGATTTTGTTCCTGTCATGTGATCGACCCTGCTTCTCGACAAACTGAAATAAATTCTAAAGTCTGGATGAACAAAGATGTCAGAAATAAAGATGGAGGGGGAAAAGATGGATTATATTTTGAAAGGGAGATCTATGTTTGTAAAAGATTTCTGATATCTAATTGCAACTCGAGCAGCAGGTGAGGTGCATGATGGGAGTTTCATTTTTAGTTCCTTTTGTAAGTCAAAATCTAACTTTGTAAGGAAGTTGGCATGTGCTTTGCTGGCGTTTTTTTTCTTCTTTTTTGAAGATTTTTTTCTTTTTTCTAAAGATTCCACCTTCAAAGGTCCTCCTAGTGATGTTGATTTCACAGGTTGATTTGAGGGTCAATGTTTTGTAACATAAAGCAGGAAGTGGAGGAGGTTACCTAACGCCCTCCCTCTGGATGGATTTCAGCGTTCTCGGAAGCGCCGTTTCCTCAGACGGTGATTCCTCGTGATGGCGTCACAGGAGAGTCCGGCGCTACGCTCCACATTGTTATGAGGGGAATTTACCGCGCAGGTGTGTCTGTGTTTGAACAGAGCAGGTGAGTCGGCTCTCTGGCAGGAAGTGATGAAGATGATGTTTGCTCTTCCTCCTCGCTAACGTCACTTGGGAGCCTCCGCAATACTCACGGAGAGCAAACGCTCCCAGGAAAGTCCAGGAGTCGGATGAAGACGGAAAACTTTTCCCATGAATGAGGTAGATTTATGGAGGAAAGGACGGGTGACGGAAACGTTTGAGAGGAGGAGACGTTTAATGGAAACATCAATAATTTAATGAAAAAGAGAAGAATAAATAAATAAATCGTGGAGGACAATAATTCTCACATAAAATCACACACGTTGGACAAATCTGAATTAATTCGCTGGTTCTCCAACTGTAGGAGCATCTGAAGCTGTAGTGGTGTCTGAACTGTGTTTTTAAGGCGGACCCGTAGCGGGTATCCCTTCACCAGTAGGGCGAAGCAGCAAAGCGCTAACGTGGCTGACCGGCGACTATGCATGACGTCATCAAATTTGAAGACACTATTTTTCCATAACTCTCCATTTGGAGGGCTAAATGTAGGGAGAAGAATCATTCACCTGAATATTTTTAGCATTAGCATGAGTGAAAAGGCAAATTAGCTGCAGCTCCCGCCTGATTATTTTAAGCATCAGCAAAAAAGTGTAATAGCTGGGCCTCCCGCCTTATTCTTTATAGCATTAGCATTAGCAAAAAGTTGTTTGCCCAGAAAAGTTGTTGAGATGTTTCTTCTTCTGCAGGTGGATTCAGTTTATGCTCATCACTGCCCTCTAGTGGCTGATTGTGGCTCACAAATCAAACATCTCAGTCTAAAAGCTAATCATGGATAACTGTCAGCATTAAAAAACAAACATACGGACATTTCTGCTGAGTCATTCGTCTCAACTTAGCAGGAGGAGAAGCCCCGCCCACATATAAAGTAGCCTTTATTCTAAAGCTAACAGTCATAACTCTACAAAAATACATTATTCTCATTATTTCTACAAATAAAAAAGGTCATCAGGAAGGTCAGAGGCTCAATGTTTCCCCCAGAAGTTCTTGTGCCTCTTCTGAGCGCGCTCCAGGACCACAGACGCAGCTGAGCGGGAGGCCGCCGAGCGCCATGACATCACCGAGAGACGATCCTCTGGACGACAAACACAACAGAGGTCAGACGAGGAGACAGATCCTAAAAATCACCACCAAGACTTATATACAACTAAAGGCAGTGAGAGTTCTTAAATCCTGACAGACTTGGGCGTAACTCTTTATTTTGTCACTCCAACCGTCAAAAACCAAAAAGACAAAAAAAAAACATCCTGTGAACATGCTAGGTTAGCTAGCTTGTGTGGGAGTGAAGCTCCACCCACTTCAGTCTGTGACCCCTCTGTAACTACGGCAAGCCAAAAGGTCCAAATTTGTTTTAAAAAGGAATGGTAAAAAAACTTTGATTCGTCAAATGCTAAAACGTGTTATTTTGAAAGATTTTGACCCTTTTGGATTGCCGTACATACTGTCCCACATCCATGAACGAAACCAGGGACTGTGATTTAATCTGCAGGATATTCATCCAGAAAAGAAGATAATTCTGATGTAGAAAAGCTGCAGGTAAGAATTTAGAAAAGAAGAATCTTATTCTGGATTATTTAGCCTAAAAAAAAAGCTAAACTCTTTGATTGATTTTAAATGAATGGAAATCCAACTGATAAACTATTTCTCTGCATCTAATTCTACGTTTTTTGAGTATTAAAGGGTTAAACTTGGTACGAAAACAAATGACTAACAATGAGAAATAATGATAGGGTGGAGTCTGAGGAAGAGGAGGCTCACCTTCATGACCGCCACTTCCTCCCGAACAGGAAGTCTCTCGGAGGCGCACGCCCAGTTCACCTGCAGACACACTGACGCCATGAGAGGTGATGCAGCAGGGGGCGCCGTTTCTGTTCATTGATGGACTTTTCACAGTTGTCCTTCAGGATGGTTTGGTTCTTGAGGACCAGAGGTCAGGATGACAGGTGACCTCTGACCTCTGCTGAGGGACTCAGGCAGACGTTTAAGGACGAGGAGTTTCAGCTTCTCTGCTTTGGTAAGAAAAACTTCAGATTTTCTTCAGATTCACTGTTTTTTCACTAGATATTTGTCCCAATCTGCACAAACGTTTACATCTCTGAGTAAAGGAACTCAGTGGCGAGGAGGCGGAGTCTGATCGGAGTGTTTCCTACTCAAACAGGAAATTGCATCATAATTATCCTAGTAGCAAATAGCCGGGACAAATACCTCAAACGGTTGCTGAGATTGGAAGGTCGTCTGAGAGCTTGTATCGTCTCAGGTACCTGTCTGTCAGCCCCGCCCCCATTTGCTACGGTTCAATCTTGAATTAAATTCAGTCTTAAAGATGAAGTAATAATATGATATCAACTTTGTGAACTGGACTGAGAGGCTGACCTGCTGGTGGAACCACCTCCTAGTGGTTACCTGCTGAACTGACTTCAAACAGGAAGTTTGGGTCAAAGCAGGAAGTGGAACGTTCTGAAAGTCTTTCTTTCTATCTACTTGTACAGTGACATTTTAGTTCATGGTTGGCCTAATGATTTCATGTGGTTGAATACTTTATTTGGGATCCTCCACAGAACAACAGAGTTAGCAGGTTCTGCGTCACCTGGGAGTTCAAACCCGCCGTCCTGTCGGCGCTCACCGTTGTGCTGGAAGTCTGGGTGTCTCATGGAGCCCTGGATGGCGTGCAGAGGGGGAGGAGCCGGGGGAGGGGCCAAAGAAGACACCTGTGTACTTGGTTTAGGTGAAGGACTGCAGCACGGTTTGTGCTGATGAGCAAAAACCTTCTCTGACCACGCCTCTTTCCGTTTGACTGGCAGGTCGCTGGGCGTCCCTTCCTCTGTTGCCATGGAAACAACAGAAACATTTCTCTGGAAAATAAATGAGCAAAACCTTTATATCAGTGAAATATCACGTATTTCATTCTTCCTGATGGTTTCTTTCTTACCTGGAATTTTTGGGGATGAGAGACGTCGGCGTTCCTTTGTTTCCCGACCAGGACGGCGCCCCCTGCAGGACAAACAGTGGTTCAGAAAGCTTGAAGTCTCCTTTCTTTCCTCCTTTCTCTGAGGATGTCAGAGACATTCCTGCATCTCTGTCTACAGTTACGCTGATGACACTCTGCTTCACTAGGAGAAGCCAATGAGCTACCAGACGAACCCTGGACCTGGAGCTGGACCTGGACCTGGTTTCAGGTCAGACCTGGTTGTAGTCGAGGTCAAACAGAGGACCTGCTTTTACATTTATTTGAAGGGGAATTTGAACCGTCCTGCCTCCTCACCTCCATGGAAGAACTCCCCCCAGGGGAATTTACCCCAGCAGCCCACGGGCTCCTTCTGCACCCCCCACCACCACAATGAGGTCATGGAGACTCATGCCCCGCCCCCCGCCTGGCTCCAGATAAGCAGAAGATTTCTCAGACTGAAGATGAATTAAGTCTTCATCAAACATAAACTTTTATTTCCTAAAACACAAACAAACAGAATCGTCTGCAGAGTTCAGGGGGTGTTTTCAGAGGGGGGGGGGGTTAAAGATGGTGGGTTCTAATCGCTCTGATCTGCTTTCATACCAGCTTCTGTCTCCACTCGGACTTTCAATGTCGACATTCACACACGAGCTGTGAAGTAAAGATCTGCTGCTGAATGTGGTTGAATGACGTCATTTCTAAATCAGGTTAAAGTTTTCTCAGAAACTTTTCTAGGTCTTCATGACCTCAGCCCCCCCCCCAGCAGAGGAAACGCTCAGAGTCTTCTAAGGAAGACGAAGCTGCTGAAGTCAGTCTGTGTCTGCTGAGGACAGGTGTATCTGTAACAGGTGTGAACAGGTGTACCTGTAGCAGAGAGAACAGGTGTACCTGTAGCAGAGAGAACAGGTGTACCTGTAGCAGGGAGAACAGGTGTACCTGTAGCAGAGAGAACAGGTGTACCTGTAGCAGAGAGAACAGGTGTACCTGTAGCAGGTGTGAACAGGTGTACCTGTAGCAGGGAGAACAGGTGTACCTGTAGCAGGTGAGAACAGGTGTACCTGTAGCAGAGAGAACAGGTGTACCTGTAGCAGGTTTGAACAGGTGTACCTGTAGCAGGGAGAACAGGTGTACCTGTAGAAGAGAGAACAGGTGTACCTGTAGCAGAGAGAACAGGTGTACCTGTAGCAGAGAGAACAGGTGTACCTGTAGCAGGTGAGAACAGGTGTACCTGTACCAGAGAGAACTGGTGTACCTGTAGCAGGTGAGAACTGGTGTACGTGTAGCAGAGAGAACAGGTGTACCTGTAGCGGAGAGAACAGGTGTACCTGTAGCAATGAGAACAGGTGTACCTGTAGCAATGAGAACAGGTGTACCTGTAGCAATGAGAACAGGTGTACCTGTAGCAGAGAGAACAGGTGTACCTGTAGCAATGAGAACAGGTGTACCTGTAGCAGGTGAGAACTGGTGTACCTGTAGCAGAGAGAACAGGTGTACCTGTAGCAGAGAGAACAGGTGTACCTGTAGCAATGAGAACAGGTGTACCTGTAGCAGGTGTGAACTGGTGTACCTGTAGCAATGAGAACAGGTGTACCTGTAGCAGAGAGAACAGGTGTACCTGTAGCAATGAGAACAGGTGTACCTGTAGCAGAGAGAACAGGTGTACCTGTAGCAGATAGAACAGGTGTACCTGTAGCAGATAGAACAGGTGTACCTGTAGCAGAGAGAACAGGTGTACCTGTAGCAGATAGAACAGGTGTACCTGTAGCAGGTGAGAACAGGTGTACCTGTAGCAGAGAGAACAGGTGTACCTGTAGCAGGTGTGCCGAGGTCAGAGGGGGTCCTGGTTTTCAGCCTGGAGGGGGACAGCTGGTCTTCCTCTCTGGACACAAACAGAAACAGTTTCTGGTAAAATTTAGATTCAGGATTATAAAGTCTTCAGGATTTCAGTTTCTGAGCTCCGATCAGCTTGGATCAGGTCAGATCAGATCAGCTCAGATCAGGTCGGATCAGGTCGGATCAGGTCAGATCAGGTCAGATCAGGTCGGATCAGATTGGATCAGGTCAGATCAGCTCGGAACAGGTCGAATTAAGTCAGATCAGGTCGGATCAGATCAGATCAGGTCAGATCAGCTCGGATCAGGTCGGATTAGGTCGGATCAGGTCGGATCAGCTCGGATCAGGTCATATCAGGTCGGATCAGCTCGGATCAGGTCGGATCAAATCAGGTCAGATCAGATCTGGTCGGATCAGATCAGGTCAGATCAGATCAGATCAGATCAGATCAGCTCGGATCAGGTCAGATCAGGTCGGATCAGCTTGGATCTGGTCGGATCATTGGTCAATGGAGCGCTGGACGTACTCGTCTGAGCGCCGCTCGTCCTCTGCGTGTACCCGTCTTTGTGTTCTGGCGGTTTTGGGCTCCGAGGCGCCGGAGCGGCTCCGACTGGAGACGCTGCAACGACAGGACGACACTCAGACATCGCCGGGGGGGTCCAGCTCACCTGGAGCGCCTGCTCTCACCTGGCCAGGTCCAGGGCGTCCACACAGGACGCGCTGCGGCTGTCTGGAGACGGGCCCATGGCGAGGGGGGGGACGCGGGCGTCCGCGACGGAGCCGGAGGCGTCGCTCGGCTCCCACAGGGCGTTCTGGTCGGACAGCAGCTGACCCAGGTGGTCCCTGGAGAAGTTGGCCCCCCAGGCCCGCCGGCGGTACATCAGAGCCCTCTGCCTCAGCTCCGTCACCTGGAGCACAGCGGAGCTTCAGCGCTGAGCCGCAGGAACCCGGCTGAGCGGTCCAGATGTCTCTGATAGATTTATTTATGGGCAGGAACCGTTTCCATGGTTACCTCATCAGCTGATATGCAGTTTGATGTGTTTTTAATAAACATGAAGATTTCCTCAGAAAACTTCAGATGAATCAATAATCGTGAGCAGATGTTTCACATTCACACGTCCTCAAAGTTCACCTGAACTTCAGCTTCACCTGCAGACTGACGGCAGAACCTGAACCTCCTTCAGGTTTCCGTGTCCTTCAGCCGTGGTTACAGCTGTTTATCTTCGGACATTTCTCAGGATTTAAGGGAAAATCTTATATGACATGAAAACGGTTCTCCAGAGAAACTGTAGTGAAGGTCAGTTTGAAACTGTTTCTATTTTCTAGAAGATGAAGATTCAACGGACAATATTGAGAACTCAAATTCACGAAGAAGAGCTGCCGCGGTCAGTCGACCAATCGACTGTTTTAACAGTCGATTGGTCGATACTTTATATTCTATGGAGTCAGAGTGAAGTAAAGATGAACGTTATAACGTCATTCTGCTAGATTTATGGACTATTTTGGCATTTAACGTACTTTTCAGCTGCTATCAGCTTCAGCGTTTTCAGCTCTAGCATCTTCAGAGACCAAATTCAGCTTCCAGCATTCACACAGGATCATCATGGGAGCCTCGTGGTCCTGAACAGGTGAATGGAGTTTGTTGAAACCATCAGGAGTGACAGTTACCCCCCCCCCTCCCCTCAGTTTTTGCACATTTCATCCGACGGTGGGATCGCCGTCAGACGACTTGAAAACATCATGACTCAGTTCTGCAGAAACAAAGAATTGGGATTCTTTAAGATTTCCTATCATGCCTTAAGCCCCTCCCCTGCACCCCCAGAGAGCGAGCACGCCGCTGAACTGCAGCGTTTCTGCTGGGAGAGGAAATGACCGACAGGCTGGAAACGACACGGATGGAGAAGCTCCGCCCACAGGTTCAGCGTTCAGGTTCACTGAAGGAGATTCAGGCCTTGAATCCTAAGGAACCACAAGAGTGTGCACGTACGTGCACATAGGTGCATGTTCGTGCACGTACGTGTTGTCAGTAGAAGAAAGCCTCAAACTGAAGCGTGTTCCTTCATGTGGTTCCTCTCATGTTTGATGTTTCATCTGAACTGATGCTGAACCCGCCCCCCCTCCCCCCACGCCAACGACACTTTCCAGAGGACGGCGGGAACCTCCCCGACAGCCGGCCTGACAGTAGTTTCCCTGAAATGAAGCTCTGTGGTTTCTGACTGCAGTTACATCACAAACACAGCAGAGCGGCGGCGCTGAGGTGGGCGGCGGCGCTGAGGTGGGCGGCGGCCTCGTTCCTCCAGCTCTGAAGACCTTCATCACTCAGAAGATGCCGAGTTTCTGCTCAGATTCTGATCTGACAGACGCGTTCTCTAACTTCAGACGTTTCCATTTGTTCAGCTGAAGTTTCTCTTTTTCAGAGTAATTATTCAAGTGAAAGAACTGAGGAAAGAACTCGACCAGAGTTCTCTGGTCTGGATTCAGTTCTGTGGTTCTGTTTCTTCCTCCTGGAGACGTTTCTGGATTTTCCGTCACATTTATGAACGTTTCAGCCTTTCCTCTAAACGGGATTGTAAATTAAAACCATCATTGTTGTACTGAAGTGAAGCGTCTGACCTGCAGGGCGGCGCCGGCGAGCTTTCCCTCCAGTTTTCTGAGGAGAGCAGAAGGAAAGCTGGACTGATACTCTGTCAACATCCTGTCAGACAACAACCTCAGTGTTACAGCCAAACAGCACAACAACAACACAAGCAAACACAAACACACCTGCGGCCTCGAGGAGGGGGCGTGTCCTTCTCTCCTTGACAGGTGTCTTGGTGGAGGCGGAGCTTGCCTGTTGGCTCCTCCTCCCTGCTTCTCCTGTTTACCTGTTAGAAACATTTTGAGAAGTTCAGTCCGGAAAAGCAGAAGACGAGGTCACATGACGGTGAGGAGGAGGAGCTACTGCATCACTGACAGCTGTCAATCAAAGACGTCTTCAGCAGTTTTCACTGATTTAACGGATCAACGTTTGACTCTGTGGATTTTAGCGACAAAAACAAACTAAACCAAATCATCTAAATCGGGTTTGTAGTTTAAAGACGAGAAGAAACTGAAGTGAAGACAAACAGAAACGGATCAGATTAAAGAAGATCACGTGATCCACAACAGAGTAGAGTCAAATAAAGTAGAGTATGGTAGAATAGAAATTTAGAATACAGTAGGATAGAATAAAACAGAGTATAGAAGAATCAAATGGAGTAGAAAACAAAGGAGTGGATTAGAATAGAGTAGAATCAAATAAAGTGGAAGAAAATAGAATAGAATAAAACATAGTAGAGTAGAATAGACCAAAAATAGAGTAAAGAGTTGAGTAGAATAAAACAGAGTAGAATAGTTTAAAGTAGAATAGAATAGACTTTATTGTGAAACATCAGATTCTAAATTAAACCTGTTTTATTTCTTTACATATTTTTCATTTTTTGTGAGACTTGATTGAAACAAAAACAGGAAAGTTTTATTTGAATCAGAACAAAATACAGACGCATTAAACAACAGGAAGGAAGTTAGAACGTGGATGGATTTTAAGACAAACGTGGAACTCTAGTCTGATTTATTACATCTTTATTCAGAATAGATGTTTTTGGGGGAACATATAAACTCTTTTGATGAGGAATTCCTGCGTATTACCAGACCAAAGTCCCTCATTTGAAGGTCTAATTTAAAGGTTTGATTCCGTCGGAAAAGGCAGAACATCACAATCTGTTTAAGGGAATCCATCGAGACAGATTCTACTGACTCTACTGACCACGACCTTCTGAAGCTACGCTAGCTAGTTAGCCAGGAGAACTCCGCCTTACCGTGTGTGTGTGGAACAGCGGCTCCCACTCGTGATCCAGATGCTTCCGGAGGCGTGGTCCAGAGGGCGGGATCAGGCCTTGGAAGCTCCGCCCATACTCTGTTTCCATAGAGACGGGCTTCCTCCTGTAGGGGGAGACGCTCCTGCTGCCGGGGTAGAAACCCTGCAGGAGGGAGAGAGACAAAATGTCTCCATCTGGTGGGCAGTGAGGGTACTGCAGCTCTGCGGCATCAGATAAATTCAAATCTGGATCATTTCAGGAGTTTAGATTCTAGAAATGATTTCCTTTCAGTCTGATAGACCAAGTCAAGCCGCCGTTTCACCTGTTCGGCGGTCAGCAAAGGCGATGCGGCCGTCAGCGGCTTCTGCCAGCCTGACCTGTGACCGGCCGCCTTAGACTCCGCCCTCAGCCTCATCACATGATCAACCTGTAACAGCGTGAAGAATCAGATCCTCAGACGCTCCGTCGTCTCAGGCTGCAGGTCTACTCACCTTCATAGCAGACGGCGGCGCGCTGGCTGCTGCAGCCGGCACAGGTGTGTTGGGCCGTGGTTGGAAGGGGCGGGGCTTGTCTGAGAAGGAGCGAGTGAGAGGTCAAACGTCTCTGTGAACTCTGTTGAGAGGTTTTCCTTCAAACTTTACCAGACTCTCCATCAGCTGCTGGTTCCAGACCGGGTCTTTTTGAGGGACGTGGGTCTGCTGGAGGACGAGGTCCAGCCGGAGGTTCAGGTGCAGATTCAGGACGTCCTGCAGGACCGGTCGGTGGTTTCTGCTGGTTCCTGTGAGCTGAGCTCCTCAGAACTACAAAGCAAACATTCAAATTCAACTGTTGCCATGGCAGCACGGCGATGACATGCATAAATGTTGTATATTTTTAACGTTTGTTCTTTGTTATAATGTTTTGGAGAATTTTCCTAAAACGTTTTTCAGTTGTTTTCTTTAAAGTGCAGACGAAGAATAAATCTCTCATCAGGACGTGAACTCCTGCCTCACGGTTTGAAGGTTGAACATCCATCAAACTGTTTGGTAAACTAACCTTTAGCAGAGAACGTGTTCCGGGTCGGGTCAGAACCAGCCGGTGGGTCGACGGGCAGAGCGGACGCGGTGGAGGAGCGCGGCAGCGTGAAGCTCCTCTGGTACTCCGTCTGACTCTGAAACCAGAACCAGGTTCTGCTGAAGGACGGAGGCTAGAACAGGAAGTTCTTCAGCGGACGGGAAGTTCAGGAATGTTCTGAACTCCGGATGTGGAGATGAAGAGGAAACATGGAGACAGAAGTGATGACGGTCCGAGACGTGGTGGTTGTGTGTGTGTGTGTGTGGACGTTTGTGTCTATCAGTGTTTGTGTGTCTGCATGTTTGCTCACTGATGTGTATTTGTGTTTATATGTATTTGTGTGCATGTGTGTGTTTTAATATAGACTCTCTCTGATCAGATGAATGAAGGCCGATCATCCGGATCATCTGAATCTCTTCCGACCTCCTGGATCTTCTGGACTTCTGGATCTCCTCTAATCTTCTGACCTCCTGGACCTCCTCTGACCTCATGAATCTCCTCTGATCTCCTGGACCTCCTCTGATCTCCTGGACCTCCTCTGAGCTTCTGGACCTCCTCTGAGCTTCTGGACCTCCTCTGACCTCCTGGACCTCCTCTAATCTTCTGGACCTCCTCTGACCTCCTGGACCTCCTCTGACCTCATGAATCTCTGATCTCCTGGACCTCCTCTAATCTTCTGGACCTCTTCTGACCTCCTGGACCTCCTCTGACCTCATGAATCTCCTCTGACTTCCTGGACCTCCTCTGACCTCCTGTGACCTCCTGGACCTTCTCTGACCTCCTGGGCCTCCTTTGATCTCCTGGATCTCCTCTGACCTCCTGGACCTCCTTTGACCTCCTGGACCTCCTCTGACCTCCTGGACCTCCTGTGACCTCCTGGACCTCCTCTGACCTCTGTCTCCTTGCGTCCAGAGTTTCAGTTTGTTGATCCAGACTCACGTTAGACCCACAGAATCCCACCTTGGATAAGGTTCTGACCCGGACTTTACAGTCTTAATTGTAGCTCCGCCCCCACCGTGACCTGACGGTGGATCTCGCGATAATTCATGTCCTTTAGTGACTTCAAAACTAACTATAGATTTGCGACAGAAACCTCAGATTTAATCCGCATCATAATCCGATCCTTCAAACCGCAGATTAGCAGCTAATATCCCATAATAATCCCGCCGCTGCTGCTGAGACAGGTGGCTAATAGCTAGCTAGCTAGCATGGGCTGGAGAGGCTCACCTGTTGCTTCAGCTCACAGTAACACCTGCTGTTTACCTTGAAGCGGACGGTCATGACGCAAAGAACGTCCCGTGACGTCACGCCTCCTCCATGACGCGGACGTTCACCAGCAGTTCACGAGGACTAACTAACTAACTAACTAACCCGAGCGGCTCGCTAACTAGCTGCTCCGGTGGACTCGAAGCGCCAAGCCGCCAGCGTTGCCATGGCAGCTAGTGCGCAGGCGCGGTGGCTGCAGGAAGTTGAAGGAAACGTTCTCAGATTTCACAAAATAAAAGTCCTAAAAGTACGATTACAATTCGTTGTTACGACGAGTTCTTTTTGTATTCTGTTCAAGTAAATGAAATATGTAGATATTCATATTTGGAGTGTTGTAAACATTTATCTAAATGTGATTCTTACGCTCCCGCTGTCCTACTCCATTTACTTTACTTTTGTACATTTAAAAAGTTTTGTTCTACGGTGAAAATAAGCCAGTACTTTGTCCTGGTCGGGTCCATTTCCAGAATCAGGTTCTGAGGTTCTTCATCCATGAACTGAGGTTTTCTGATCCTCCTTTAAACGTCATGGATTTATTTATTCCTGCATCACAAACATTCCCCAGATCTGTCGACGGACATTTAATTTAATTCTAACAATTGAACAGTTTCTAGTCCGGAATTATATTTATAATAAATCTGTCATGTTTGGTCTCCATTTTTATGGAGTTAAAAACAGTTATGTTATCGGCTCTGGTCTGACGGTAGATCTGTCACAGCAGATGGTTCTGGACCACTGAGCTGTCGCAGCTTCCCATGATTCAGCAGGAATTCTTCTGTTTCCAGAAACCGCTGCCTCCAGGATCTTTGTCCGTTTCTCGTTTCTCCGAGTTAGACTCAACTAAAATCAGCACAAACTTCTCTCTGAAACCCGTGATCCAGACGTGACCCGCATCTGAACGGTTCCGGAACCAGCCGGACATGTTCCAGAACTGAACCGTCCAGCTGCTTCCGGCTCCGTTTAGTTCTAAGAAGTTCTGAAGGAGTCCACACCACAAGGTTCTGTTACAAAAGTGCACCACTTTTATTCATTTAAGGCTTTTTAGTTTTTATTTTACATTTGGCTTCAGCCCCCCCACCCCCCGCTGTGGGCTTCTGCAAAGGAAAGCAGATCCCGGCGCCGGTTCCGGCGCCCCGGCGTGTCATCGTGCCACAGAGGACTGCATTCAGGAGTGGAGGAGCGTTCGGGCTGCAGCTGCATCCAGAACTCGTTCAGAACCTGCTGGGGGTTTCATTGTGCAACAAACCGGGTCGGATTGGCACATTTTAACCGGTTGATTATTGCACGGAGACGGGAGTGTGAACACCCCCACGAGGCCGCCCCCGCCCCAAACTACTTCTTCATCGTAAGGCCTCAGGATTGTTGAAGAAGTTCTGCTCAGACCGGCTGCGGGTCAGAACTGACACCGGGGGGATGCAGCTGCAGCCCGCTGCAGGACGCCACACAGGTCCGAATGCGACGACCACCAACAGGCACTACGTCACCCCCCCACAAAGACTGGACACGCACGAGAAGAAGCACTTCAAGAAATGAGTAAAGGAGAAGCAAAGGAAAGAGGCGGAGCATCCGTCAGGCCACACCCCTCAGCCAGAAGTCCGGCCTCCACATAAACGTCTGTAACTCGTCTCTACATTCAAAGAGCAGTCCGTGACCCCGCCCCCTCACCCCCCGCCTCTGTTAAAATAAATGAGCGTCAATAAAAATGATAACATGAAGTCTTTGATAAAGCTGGGCGTGTCGCTGCCCCCTAGTGGCAAAAAAACCAAAGATTTCGGCATGAAAAGAAGCAGCAGCCGAGTCCGGTTCAGTCCGGTTCAGTCTGGGGGAGTCCCAGCGCCTCTGAGAGGCCCAGTTCTGACAGAACCACCGACCTGCTACATGACCGAACCAGAACCCGGAGAACAGCCGCTCTGCAGAACTCGCAGCAGCCCGACATGCCGGTTCTGGAGCCGTCTTTCAAACAGAAGGCGGAGCTGCTGCCTCGCAGGCCACGCCCCCACCATGAAGCCCAATCTGCCCCTTTTTGGTTGATTTCAACCAACCATGCTACGTTAAACTCTCACTGTCCCGCCCGTCTGATCAGTAAACGCTAATCAGAAGCCACGCCCCCTCCTCAGCGAATGAAGCCTCACTTTCGGTAACCAGATCATGACACCCAAACACTCACAGACATGCAGAGGTACGGGACCGGGGGGGCCCGAGCAGCAGGTTCAGACGGAGCTCAGCGCGCTGGCGGGGGGCGCTAGCTTACAGCCAGAGCACGGCGTGCGGCGGAACAACCCCGAGAGGTCAAATACTGAACCGGCTCTGAATCCTGTGATGAAGAACCGCCTTCAGCAGCAGCCGGCGTTAATCTCTGCACTGAATACGACCAGTTAAGGAAGATGACGCTAACACCTCACTAGGCTAACACCTCGCTAGGCTAGAACCTCACTAGGCTAACACCTCGCTAGGCTAACCACTCACGAGGCTAACACCTCACTAGGCTAACACCTCGCTAGGCTAACACCTCACTAGGCTAACACCTCGCTAGGCTAACACCTTGCTAGACTAGCATAAGTGTTTCTGAGGCTGATTTTAAGTCTACGAAACACTTTAAACTCTGTTTATAACAAAGCTAATCCTCGCCAAACGATTCCTTTGAACCTTTTGAAAAAATCTGCATTTAAAATAAAATATCAGCAAAAGGGATTTAACGAAAAAGAGAAAAGATTTTTAAAAAATACATAAAGAAAAATAGAAACTAATGAGAACATAAACCAGGAAAACGAGGCATAAATACTTTTGAGAGAACACGTTTACACGTAAATGAGGATAAACTAGCAGCTCCATGCTAGCAAATCCGTGAGCTAACGTCCCAACCTGCTGCCCCTCCCCCACCGGCGCCGCCAACCCCCTCGGACCCGAGAAAATAAAAGCAGAAACATTCACCAACTTTGAATCAATTCACACAGAACAACATCCACTGTAATCATAATCACTGATAAGAATCCACAGGTGTGACCACACCATGCCGTTACCATGGTAACTGCGGCGCTCACATGGCGAACGCTGCAGCAGGAAAAAAAAAAGAACATTTAAAACCAAAAAGAAAGAGGTTTCTCTCCGGCTCAGGAGAGCATGATGGGAAATGCAGTTTGAATCTGGGCCACAATCCCTAATCATCGTCATTTCGCCGCCACCGTCCGAGGCAGCGGTGGGGCGGCACGGCGGGAGGAGATGCTGATGATGACACCATCCTGTTAAAGGGGCGTGGCTAGCTGGAAGATATCCTGTGATTGGTTGGTTTGTTGTTTGAATGAAGAGAACACTGGAAGGTAAAAGAAGGGGTTTTAAAAACACTCCGAACACCTGAGGCGGAATAATGAAGACTCACCTGTCATTAGAGGAGGTGGCAGGTGGACTTTTTACGGGTCTTTCCCGGAACCGGACTCTTTTTGTTGATCTGCCGGACCAGATCGTAGAAGATCTGCGAACACAGACATGCAGGATGAATCCCAGCACAGAGAGAGAGATGAAGACGTTCATGAAGCTTTCAGGAAACGGAAAGTTCTGGCTTCCTGGACCTGACCCGGTCCGGTTTGGTGGGACACCGTGTGCCGCTCACCTCGTTGACGTTGATCTTGCTCTTGGCCGAAGTCTCCAGAAAGGCACAAGAGTTCCACTGGCGGGCGAGGCCGATCCCCGACTCTTTGGCTACGACGCGCTCCACCTCCAGGTCACATTTGTTTCCAACCAGGATCATGGGAACCTGGAGCAGAAAACCCGGTAAGACCGGCAGCCAGAGACACTGCAGACGGTTCTGACCCAAAAACACTCCATGGAGAAAACAGTTTGACTTGTAAACATTTAGATTTTTATCTTTTGTTTGCGTTTCCTTTTCATGTTATCTGAAATAAAGATAACATGAAAGCAGGTTCAGGTTCTGGTTCACTTTAAGAAACATTTTATAATTAATTCAGAATTTTCTAATTATTACTTGATAATTTATTATCTGATTTCCTAATTTATTATTTTTTCTTTGGTCAAATCTTTTATTTTTGTGGTGTATATTTTTAAAGATAATGTCAAGGAATATTTATACATACATATATATAATTAGTGTCTTTTATTAAGAATATTTTTTATTAGAATCATATTTCCATTTTAGTTGCGGTTTTAATCTTCACTCATATTTAATCTGTGATGAAAATATTCTCTATTTATCTAGACGAGGGGGGTCAAACTCAATCCCACAGGGGCCAAAATCAAAAACACACCTTAGATCACGGCTGGACAGGAGAAACATTCAATGAACACTCTAAACTACATTTTTAAAACTTTAAAACTGTAACTTTTTAACATAATTATGAACTAGATATATAGCATTACCTGTGATAATACTAGTGTGAATGCTGGAAGCTGAATTTGTCCGCTAAAAATCCTGAAATTGATAGCTGAAAATGCTGAACCTACGATATTACCTAGATGCAAAATTAGCCAAAGAAAAACGGAAAAAAAGTCAAAATTAGCCAAAACAGCTAGCATGGAGCTGAAATATTAGCTAAACTCCAAAATAGCCGAAAAAAATCTTAGTAAATGCCAAAATAGTCCAAAAAACTAGTAGAATGTCAATTTTGAAAACTGTAAAACTGTAACTGTTTAACATAATTATGAATAATAATATTATTCCAGAATAAATCAACTTTAAATAACATTCAATATTTTACTCTCCATGAAAAACATGCTTTTTCAAAATTGTAAAAGTTGGAATTGAGCACAAGACAACATTGGTTCATTAATAACAATAAAATGATCTGGAGGGCCGGATCCGGCCCCCGGGCCTCGACTTTGGTGCTCTAGAACAATTGAATTCTGAGTGAAACATTGGAACGCAGTTCCTCACACTGCCAGCAGGTGGCAGCAGAGCTCCTCCTTCTCATCACTGCCGTCTGAATGAACCCTTTCAGGAAGTCTCTGCTCTCTGATTCGTTGGTTCTTATCAGCACAGCACAGCTCGGTTTGCCGAGTCCATGTGGACTCGAGAGCATGAAATGGTTCTACGGCGCATTTTCAACCAGACGTCAGTCACTTCAGCAGAGACTGAACGGTGGAAGGAGTGAGCGGGAAACTTCCTGCTCTCTCCACTGGTTGCCTGGAAACTGCTGGGTGCCAAAAATATCTCTTTAAAGTATATTTGTGCTTTAAAAAATGTTTCTGAGTCGTCCAACTTTTCAACAAATGGCTGAATTGATCTAACTTGTGTGACACATATGTACTGGTTTATAGCATTTTGTGGGGACTTGTGAGTATTAACTCCCATTGCGGGGACTCCTCTTAGAAACAAAAGCACAATGGAGCTGCAGCTAAATTTAGGACAATAAACCATAAAAATACAAAAAGACTGAGTGTGTGATTCTAGTGTGTGTGAGTGTTCCTTTCTTTATATATTTATGAGGACATCTATTGGATGAAAACCATTTTTGGGACATTTGTCGATGCGGGGACGCTGATGCTAACCTTTAGCCGTAAGTGCTGCAGTGACCTACACTTCAGCCTGAATCACAACAGTCAGTACCCCCCCCCCCCCCAAACACACACATACCCCCATTAAAAGCTCTTCAACTTTCAAACTATATCAGCTATTCCTGCAAACACTTTTGTGTTCACTGTCATAATTCATAGTGATATTCCATAAATAAATGCTAAACTAAAATAATAACTAAAAAGCATTCAAGCTTTATTTAAACTTTGTTAAAATCTAAATGTGATTGTCCGGCCTCTGATGAGTGAACGTCTAACTTCAGATTAAATGTTGTCTTTTGTTGGACAGAAGAGAGAAAGAAGCGTGTGGGATGTGGGTGGCGCGTTTGTGTCGTACGTCCTCCGTGTCCTTCACTCTGAGGATCTGCTCTCGGAGGTCCTGGAGGTCGTTGAAGGTGGACTGAGCTGTGATGGAGTAAACCAGAGCGAAGCCCTGGCCGTTCTTCATGTACAGGTCTCTCATGGCGGTGAACTGCTCCTGGAACGCACAAGCACACGGTTGTCGTGGAAACGCTCCGTCTCACGCCATGGGCAGACGAGCGGCGGCTCTTACTGTTCCTGCTGTGTCGAGGATCTCCAGCATGCACTGCTGTCCATCAATCTCCACTTGCTGCAGACACAAACACGCTTGTTTTATAACTTCATCACAGCAGAGATGCAGCCATGGAAGATAAATCTACAACCACGGTTTATGTCGAGTTAAATAAGTACAGATTTTATGCATAAACGTAGAAAAACACATTTTGCATTTTTAAAGTATTGTAAACAGTATGTGGACGCCTCAGTCCTCGTGCAGGGCGCGTACTCGCACGTTACAACAGATGACACCGTACGCCACACGATTGTGAAACTACAAATACTTCACGATACACAAAGATTTCATTTTAGCAGCTTCAGGAGGAAAACTATTCAGGTTTTCCTGTTCACACGTGGACGAGGAACACGCCAACATCCCTGACAACAGCTGTACTGGGGGCTTGTCCGTGATTAGCTGAATTTGAGTGAAAGATTTTGTGATCTGAATTGATTTTACTGAACATGTGTGAGTGGGGGCTTGTCCGTGATCAGCATCATGAGGACAGACCAGCTGCAGATCTCCTACCTTCCTGTAGGAGTCCTCTATCGTCGGGTCGTACTTCTCCACGAAGATTCCCTGAACAAACTGGACCGTCTGCACAGACAGAGACAGGAGGCGGGTGAGGGGAAAGGGGGCGGGGTCTCTGCTGGAAACCAGCAGAATGGAAGTGACTGGTCTCCATGAGATCATCTGCAGCAAAGCGGGTCTTTGTTGTGGAGACAGACGAGCGTCTGTGAGGATCAGGCTGAACGTGGAGGAGAAGCTCCTCCAGGAATGTTCCTCTCTGCTTCACACTAAACATTCCCTCCTTCCTGTCAGGCAGGCTGGGTCATGTGACCTCCTTCACCTGCTCTCCTCACGCCATCCCTCCATTTAAGGAAAGCTTTAGCACCTGGCTTCTTCCTCCTCATCCTCACTGACCTATGGCGTGAACGAAGTGGGCGGGTCTTACCAGCGCTGACTTCCCGACGCCTCCCGATCCTAAAACCACCAGCTTGTATTCACGCATCCTGGCCGAGTGTCTGCAGAGGCAGAGAGACGGAAAGGTTACCCGGTCGCTCCTGGACGTCAGCAGCCAATCAGAGAGCAGCTGAGAGCACCTGCGGAAGCGTCACTCACATCTCCTGCCTCTCGCTGCGGGCTAATGATTACCCAGCATGCATCAGGGCGGGTTAATGAAAACAGTAACGCGCATGAGGCGAAGCCAGCGTACAGGAATCTTCCATGGTTACGGTTGCTATGTTCCTGATTACCCATCAGGCCTTGCAGCATCACTAGCTGACTGGATTTTGGATTCACTCACTGGAAATATTTAATCACATTGTTTAGAACAGAAACGTTTTTCTGAATTCTAGAAAAGTTTGAGACTTTTGGACAAATACCAAAGTAGAAGATCGCTGGTGGTGAAGATTTAACGATGTTTTAGTTCAGATCATCCGAGCATTCATTCCTAGAATATTTATTGGTTTGATTCACTTTCTCTTCATTTCTTTTTTACTTTTCTTCCGTACATTTTATTAGACGTCTACAGCGCTTCAGCTTTTTCAACTATTTTAATATTCAGCTCTTGTTATGTTAGCTTTTTGGACTGTTTTGGCAGTTACTGAGGATCTCTAGGCTATTTTTGGGTGCAGCTAATATTTTAGCCACAGGCTAGCTGTTGTGGCTAATTTAGGCTTTTTGTCTGTTATTAGGCTATTTGGGAGTTCAGCTAATATTTCAGCTACATGCTAGCTATTGTGGCTAATTTAGGATTTTTTCAGTTTTTTAGGATAATTTGGAACATAGCTAATATGTTAGCCTTATGCTAGCTGTTTTGGCTAGATTAGACATTTTACTAGTTATTTTGGCCAATTTCACATTTAGCTAATAATTCAGCTAAATGCTAGCTGTTTTGGTCAATTTGGAATGTTTCTGTTTTTTAGGCCATTTTAGAGTTTAGCTAAAATTTCAGCAATATGCTCCCTGTTTTGGCTAACTTAGATTGGTTTTTTTGTTTCTTAGGCTAATTTGGCATTTGGCTAATATTTTAGCTAGCTATCAGCTTCAGCGTTTTCAGCCATTAGCTTGAGCGTTTTTAGTTATAAATTTCAGCATCTTCAGCGGCCAAATCCATCTTACAGCATTCACACTAGAATTATCACAGGTAATGTTATATATCTAGCTTTGAAAATGTTTCAGTATTATTCTTTTCTATGAAGATTACAGAAATGAACTGTTCAAATTTGGTTATGTGTGTCTTTCTGGAAAACTGTAAATGTTTACGTTCAGGCTGTGATAGCTGCACTTCTCTGTTAGCCTACAAACCGACCGGCCCCCCAGCAGAGAAGAAAACAGTTATGTGGCCCTCAGAAGGTAAAGTTTGGGAATCTGAGCTCTGAAATAACCAAAATGTGGGTAAAACGTGTTTGAATTAAAAATGAAATCATTTGTTTTCCATGAAATATCTTAACCTTTTTTATGCCTTACCAGCAGGGGGCGACAGAGACAAACTAGTTATAAAACCGAAAAGGTAAAAGAAAAATGTTTTAAGTACAAATATGTTAGCTTTGTGTTTTTGCTTCAGTTTGTTCCTTATGTCATAACAAAATTTAAAACCAATGTGGGTGGAGCTTTTATCTGATGCTTTTCAAACTAAGAGCGGTTCTGCAATTTTAAATGGACTGAAAGATGAAGCAGACCTTTGATGGTTACAGGAAGTTTGTGGATAAACGAGCTCCTGCAGCACTAATGAAGGTCTGCTGCTGTTGCCATGGCGACGTGGTGAGAATGTGTGTTCAGCAGGTGGACCGAAGACGTTTCCCACCGTTTCCCTCCGAACATCATCCCAGTTTGTCACGTTTAACCCCTCCATGCCTGACTTCATTCTCAATAACATAAAATATAATTCACTTATATTGAATGGAGTCATGGATTTAACGTTGTGAATTAAGAGCATCAAGGAGTTAACCTGAAGCATCTGGAAACATTAAATCTTTCTTCTAAATTTGTCTAAAGCATCAGTTTTCTTCTGCTCTTTGCTCTCTGAGAGAACCAGACGGCTTTTCTGACCCTCTTTGGTTTGATGTTTGGGTTCCTGAAAGCCTCTTTCCAGCACATATTTACCCTGAGGTCGGGGGTCAGAGGTCAGGGTTTGACTTTCTGAACGTTTTCATCGTTTTTGCTTCATTTTGAAAACTCGTCTGTCTTTGAGCAAAACTTTCAGGTGAGTTTCCTCTTTCCCGCCGTCAGTGAACGCCTCATCTGAGCTGATCTTTGCCGCCTGGAGGTTTGAACATGACCCGAACCGCAACCCCAGAGAGGAGGAGGAGTCTCTGAAGCTCCTCCCACAGACACTTCCTCTTTTCTCCAGTAGAAGAACAAGTTCTAACAGTCAGAGTTCTCTGGGAAACTTCCAGGTTAAAAAATGCCGCCTGAGGCTTTGAACTTTTCTCTGAATTCCTCTGAGATCCTCGCCGGCGCGCCTGAAGGAGACGGTTCTGCATGGTCTCATTCTGAGGTTCTGCTTGAGGTCCGGAGCTCCACAGAAAAGTGGATCTTTATTCACTGATCCATCAAACCTCCACAACCAAAACTCAATGAAATGGATTCTAAAAGCTCAGGCGTGGCGTTGCCATAGCAACCGGTGAACAATGAGGTCAGTGGAGCAGCAGCCGCCTGCGTCCACGTTCTGACAAACTTTCTGACTCTGAAAGTTTGTTTACGGCCGAGAATGTGTCGTTCATCACAAACAAGATGACGTTTGTCTTCGTCTACGCCGCTGAAGCCGTTACGACCCTCGCCGACAGGATCTGCTCAAAGGATCGAGAATGTCTGCAACATTCTGATGATCCGTCAGGTTAAAACTGAGACGGTTTACATGAAAACTGCAACTCCAGGTGGAAAACAAAATATCTTCATTTACGGTGTCATGATTACATAAAGCTAAGATGAAAAAATCATCAAAAAACAACAAAGTCAGGGATTTTCTGTGGGCCAATCAGAAAGCAGCAGATGGATAAAGTTCAGCACAGAACCATCAGCTGTTCTGGTGTCTTCATGAGGAGATCGTCTGTCCTGCAGGAGAAGCTGTTCCACGTGACCCTCCACCTCTGGAGTCTCCAGGACAGAAGAGGTTCTGTTTGCAGCAGACACAGGCGGACCTGCAGGTCTGCACCCAGAAGGGTTGAAGTCTCCTGGAGCTTCCTTGAGCTCCATGCATCCTCCTGGAGCTCCGCGCATCCTCCTGGAGCCCCGTGCATCCTCCTGGAGCTCCGCGCATCCTCCTGGAGCTCCACGCATCCTCCTGGAGCCCCACGCATGCTCCTGGAGCTCCACGCATCCTCCTGGAGCCCCGTGCATCCTCCTGGAGCTCCGCGCATCCTCCTGGAGCTCCACGCATGCTCCTGGAGCCCCGTGCATCCTCCTGGAACGACCTGGAGATCCTCGGATCTTCCTGGGTCTCTGCAGACCCGCACGTCTCCGTCAGCTCTCCGGCTTCAATCACCTGGACATGAGTGAGGAGGGGGTGGACCCGGATCCCAGACTCCAGCAGAACTAGGTGGGGCCTGTGGGAGTCCGGCGTGCGCGTGCGTGTGCCGGGGAAGGCGTCCCCCGCGCCGTGGGCCGCCGTCAGACTGACGGTCGGTGATCCGAACTCAGACCTCCGGGGCTTCCGCGGCTCAGCTGCCCGCGCAGGGCGCTCCCTCCCCGGTCTGCTCTGCCAGCAGGCCCCGCTGCTCCGGAGCCGGCCACAGCCTGCAGCCCCGGCGGGCGGCCGAGGACCGAACCCCGGTGTGAAGACGGCGCGGCGGCCGCGTGAAGCGGTTCCCCGCTGACGGAGCCCGCGTGCGTCCGTTCGCGGGTCCGTTCGTCCGCTCGCTTCCGCAAACCCATCCCAGCTCGGCCTGTCCGCCTCTGGCCGCCCCCCCGCCGCCGGCCCGGAGCCGGTCCGACCCGGGTTTATTTACGTCAACGGGACGGAGAACGGACGGAAAACCGAGAAGAAAACGAGAAAACCGGAACGAGAGAAACAAACGGTACTTACAGGCATCCACGGAGCGCTCTCTCTCCCGCAGTCTGTCAACGTCGCTCTGCCAGAGCCGCTCCCTCCTGCCGCCACTGTGACGTCAAGCTGAACGCAGGAAGAGGACTGCACTTCCGGTGGGACCTTTCAAAGTAAAGCGTCAGGGAAAAAATCCTCGATTGAAATTTTATTTGTGAAATTTAGAAAAAATAAATGACAAAATCAAAACAATTCTGACTTGTAACGAGAAATTCTTCATCTTTAAATTATTTTAATTAAATAATTCTATACAAATCCAATTAAACACAATTTTTAAATTAACAATTTAGATAACAGAGATCTATTCAAAGACTGTCAAATTTGGTTAATTTTTTTAAAAAACTTTTTTGGGGAAAGAAGAAAAAACTACAAAGTTATGAAAAACTCAGCAGTTCATTGTGTAATGGTCCTTAAATTGGGGTTGTTGTTTCATAGGAAGGAGCTACATCTGATTTAAAGTTGTATCATGAAGGAAAACTTTAGTATTGCAAAAACAAAAGCACTTCCGGTAAGCTTTCAGCCCTTGCTCTGAGCTCACGCTCAGCTGCTTCCCGCTTCCTGCGAACGCGCACGCACGCACACACACACACACACAGCTGTCCGAAAAAAACCCAAAAAACAGTAGCTATCTGGAATATGTTACAATGAATATTTATTTTAATAGATAAGTAACTTAAGAAAGGCGTTGAGGATAATTACACCGAGGAATAACATCTTTTGACAGACATCTCCAGTGTTTACAGGTTAAATAAAGGTTTAAAGTCCCCCATGAATAATTTTTAAAACTTTCCCAGTAGTGTTTTAATGATGAATATGTAGTTTTTAACCCAAATGTCTTAAAAGACATTTTTCATGTTGATCTGAAACCTCTGTTTCCAAAATGTCCTCTGAGGGGGCGTGGCTGAGCTGAGCAGCTGATGATAGCGGTCGGTAGTGTAAATCTTCACGGCTGCTACATAAAAATGTCCAGCCGTATGGTTTAGAGGCGGCTCAGCGAGGCCCATCGAGTTTCCTGCTGTTCTCAGCTGCTAGAGAGAGTCCTGAACGGGAATGAATCTGAAATGACTCGCTCTTCTGTCCGGCTCGGTGTGGACAGGACCGTTGTTCTCCTTCTGCGGCTCAGAACCGAGGCCACACTGTGGTGAAGGTGAGGCGGGACGTCCAGGAAACTCTCCATGGATCGTGTACATGTACTCTGTGTAGTACTGGCTAATTTGAACCGTTTTTTGTACTAAAACTGACGTTTACATTTAAGTTTATAAAAAATAAATAAAAACAAAAAATAAAAAAGAATAAAAAAGTAAAAATTACAAAAAGTAATATATTTATATAAATAAATAAAACAGCAAAAAAATGTAAAATTATATATATATATATATATATATATAGAAAATTAATTAAAAAAAAATCTCCATGAAGAATATCTCCATTGTGACGAGTCAGGGAGAGGTTCCAGTCAGCCAATCAGATCCTGTTTGTTGATGGGGGTGTTGGCGTACTCACGGCCCCCCACCGGTGGAGTCTTCGTTCCAGCCTTGGGTTGAGAGAGGGATGGTGGTGCGTCTGGACATCCTCCGCTGGACGGAGAGCCACTCCGAGGACGTCTGGGTTCGACGGCGTGGACGTCCATCAGAGGCTGCAGTGGAATTCCAGAAGCAGCTCATGAAATGTTTCCAAAATGATGTTCCTGCATCCCCACACAGAACCACGCGGTGCTGAACGTCCTCGGTGGAACTCCAACCGCGTATCCTCCGTGGAACATCAGCCGAGGCTCATTCCATACTATCAATCCTGCTTACAACTCAGAGGACAATGTCGGATGAGCTCCTGCCGCTCCGCAGAAAATAAGTCTGCAAAAAATCCCAGATTTTTAGATTTGGGTTAAAAACTTCATCATCATCACTAGAAAACCTCTAAGAACGCTTTGAAATCCATCAGATGATGATGATCGAGTATGTTTGTCAGTATGAAGTTATGAAGTGAACTTTGAGGGATTCATGAAGAACTTTGTCCAGATGTCAACAGGAAGTCAAAGTGAGGACATCAGACGACTTCCAGTTACAAAAAAGACCCAAAATGTATTAAACAGAATGTTTTTAGTTTCACTAATAAATGGATAATTTGAGATTACTTTCAGGAGTTTTTTCTACAGTAGAATGACAGAATGTTTGAGTTTTCCCGATTCTAATCATTCAAAGTATATATCAGTGGGATTTCTTCAGCGTAAACTCCGCCCGTCTGTACCTTCCTGACGCTCCATCCGGGTGCTGAACTGCGGCTTTTTTCCCAGAAAGAAGCGGGAAAGTGTCTGCAGGCCTTCGGCGGTTCCTTCAGACATCCCGACTGCGTCGCGCGGGCATTTTACAATCCATCAAAGCCGCTTCAGTGTCGATACTGATCGATAGCGTCCAGAAACATCAACACTTCGGCTAAAAGAGTCCCCCGCTTGAGCTGCTTCCGCGCATGCGCAGAAGCGACCCGCCTGTCGTTGCGGAGGAGCGTCAGCGCGCATGCGCGGACATGACGTCGAAAACACAAAAACACGGAAAAGAAATCTGCACTTCTAAAAAATGAACTGCAGAAGTTACAGAGGAAAGTGGCCTGCCAGCAATCCCTGGAGATCGACTATAAACTGGAGTTTGAACACTTCTTCGCTTTGGAAGAGGAGACCACAGATCTCAAAGTCAAAGTCAAGAAGCTGCAGATAGAAATCTTGGAACGAGACCACATGAGAGACGAGTTCCCCACAATGGTTACAATGAGATGCTGTTTGGAGGAACTCAAAAAAGAGTTAGAGTCCGAAATTTCTGAGCTGGAAGAGCGGCCGAACGATGCAGAAGAACTCAGCGTCCTGCATCAGACACTCGCCGAGCAGCTGCTGGAAACCACAGAAGAAACAGAAATGCTGCAGAAAAGACGGGACCAAGTCAGAGAGTCTCTTCAGGAAGTGAAAGACATGGAAGGGAAATGTCAGGAGATCCGAGCAGAAACAAACAAAAGCATCCAGATGAACTCGGATCTCTCAAAGGAGATCAAAAAACTGGAGGATGAAATCCGTGGTTTTCATGATGTGAAGGACAGAGTCATCGCCGCCACAGAGGAAAACCGCAGGATGAAGGAGGAAACTCTCACTCTGCAGAATTTAAGCAAAAATTCACGCAGCGAGATTCAGCATCTCCAGCAGCAAACTGACATTCTTCAGCAGGAACTGAAAAAGCTGAAAGATCAACGTCAGAAAAGAGACCAAATGAAGGAGGAAATCTGCCGCATGCAGAAGCTCCAGAAAAGTCTGGAAACTGAGATCCAAGATCTAAAATCTCAGGAAATTGAAGCTCAGGAATGGGTCGACAAGTACAACCAGGAGAAGGCTGAAGCAAACCCGCTTCTCAAGGAGACCCAAGACCTCCAGAAAACCAAGGAGGACCTGACAGAGTCCATCAACCACCTTCGCTTGATCCAAGACAAAGACCACACCCCCCTCAGAGCACGCCTCCAGGAGATCCCATCAACTCCTTCAAAGGTTGAAGAGAACTCTGATGACGAAGAGATTGTTGAAGACAAGGAGGAACAAGTCTCCACCAAAGATGATCAAGCTCCAGCAAATTCTGGATCCTCATTGATTGGTGAAGATGAGGAGGAAGAAGATGAGGAGCAGGATGAGAAAGTCACTTTGGTTGAAGACTCCCGGTGGTCTTCGGATGACGAGGAGTCCCCAAATTCCGAAGAAGGAACCGACTCCAACACAGAAATTCCACACATGAACAATTCTGGCTCTTCATTGGCTAAAGAGGATCAAGAAGAAGATGAAGTAGCCAATGATGATGAAGATTGTTCAGATGAAGATGAGGAAGAGAATATTGGTTCTAACAAAGAAATCCAGGATATGAAACGTTCTGGCTCTTCTGAGGAAAGTCAAGAGGAAGATGAGGAGGAAGAGGAGGAGCAGGTAGAGAAAATCCCCTTCGTTGAAGACCTCCGGTGGTCTTCGGATGAAGATGAGGAGGAAGAAGATGAGGAAGATGAGGAGGAAGAGGAGGAGGAAGATGAGGAGGATGAGGAGGAGGATGAAGAGGAAGAGGAGGAGGAAGAGGAGGAGGAAGAGGAGGAAGATGAGGAGGAAGATGAGGAGGAAGATGAGGAGGATGAAGAGGAAGAGGAGGAGGAAGAGGAGGAGGAAGAGGAGGAGGAAGATGAGGAGGATGAGGAGGAAGAGGAGGAGGAAGAGGAGGAGGAAGATGAGGAGGATGAAGAGGAAGAGGAGGAGGAAGAGGAGGAAGATGAGGAAGATGGGGAGCAGAATGAGAAAATCACTTTGGTTGAAGACTTCCGGTTGTCTTCAGACGACGAGGAGTCCCCAAATTCCGAAGAAGGAACCGACTCCAACACAGAAATTCCTCTTAGAGTAGATTAGATTAGATCAGAGTAGATTAAATTACATTACAACACAGTAGATTAGATTAGATCACAGTATATTAGATCACAGTAGATTAGATTAGATCACAGTATATTAGATCACAGTAGATTAGATTAGATCACAGTAGATTAGATTAGGTCACAGTATATTAGATCACAGTAGATTGGATCACAGTAGATTAGATTAGATCACAGTAAATTGGATCACAGTAGATTAGATCACAGTATATTTGATCACAGTAGATTAGATTAGATCACAGTAGACTGGATTAGATCAGAGTAGATCCGATCCGATTAGAGTAGATTAGATCAAAGTAGATTAGAACATTCACACAGTCAGTTTAGACACTCTGTAGGTTTTTAGTTAGTTTACGTAAGTTATCCTGATAGTTTTTACTTATATTTACTTTAAAAATGTAAGAACCCTCCCCACCCCCACCCCCCTGTCCTGGGGTGGGGGTGGGGAGGGTTTGTAGTTTTTTGTTGGATTTGTTGCCGTTTTCTTTTTTCTGCCATATATTTCCTTGTTTAATACATTTTATTTTGTTAATTAATATTATATTCTACCCCCCCCACACACACACCCACACCACCCCAAGGCCTCAGCAGGCCTTGGGGTGGTGTGGGTGTTATATTGTTACTTTAATTCTAAAAATAACTTGTGTGAGGCTAGTTTTGTTGAGTTAAAAGTGTTTTGCCTCGTCGATGTTTTTTACTACCACGTTAGCATTATTACTAAAAAAGGATTTTTATTCACTTTAAAGCTGTTCTTCTTCCAGTGAAGCAACAGAACGAAACATTAAAAGTTTTAAAGTTTGTTTTAATGTTTTCAATAAAAATGCTAACATTATGGGATGTTCCATGAACCAAATAGTTCCAAACATTCTGAAGGTTCTTGAGTGGATGCAGTTTGCATGTTCAGCCAGTACAGATGTGGGTTCTCTCCGGGCGCTCCGGCTTCCCCTTAATCCAAAAAGAGTTTCCATAAATGGAACATGTTTGACCTGGCTTTGAGAAAACAACATCCTTTTAGTCTGTAGAAAACCTCAGAGCAGCGAGGACCGTTCTGGGGGAAAAACATTCAGGGTTTGATGAAAAGTGTTGAGGCAGAACTGGGCGGCAATTCTATGTGTTTTTATTTTTATTATTATTGATTTTGTCATTTGTAAATGTTTTAAAGTGAAGCATTCTGAGCTACACTTTTAGAAAAGTACTCTATGAATAAAGATTTGGATTATTTAAGAGTACTTCAAGTTTTTTAATGCAGCCACATGGGGGCACCACTCAGTACTCACATGTGCCGGTCCCAAGTCCGGGAAAAATGCAGAGGGTTGTCGGACGGGCATCCGACATAAAAAAATGAACAGATCTGCTGACAGAGAACGCTGTTAGCATCAGTCAAAGACAGAGATGCTAACACGAAACACTGTTAGCATCAGTCAAAGACAGAGATGCTAACACTAAACACTGTTAGCATCAATCAAAGACAGAATTGCTAACACTTAACACTGTTAGCATCAGTCACAGACAGAGATGCTAACACTAAACACTGTTAGCATCAGTCAAAGACAGAATTGCTAACACTAAACACTGTTAGCATCAGTCACAGACAGAGATGCTAACACTAAACACTGTTAGCGTCAGAGACATGCACATTTACAAACACACAGTCAGACTCACACACGCACATGCAAACCCAGAAATGCACAAACACGCCCTTATGCTTACACAATGCATGCAAACACACATGCACAAATACATTTACACACTGTGTTTTCTCCAGTCAGATTTGAGGTCGTGTGAAGCCACACCCAAACAGGAAGGAATCACCAAGAATAGAGTCGCCCTCCACCCAATCTGCTTCCCCTTCACTCACACACTTCCTGTCAAACGTTTCGCATCAACTTCTGCTTTTTTGTGGTGCTAAAGGTCCAAACTGGAGAGCGGGACGATCCGATCCTCGTCTGAAGCAGACTCAGAGCTGGGGCCCGGTCAGCTGTTCAGAGCTTTAAAAGGATCGTCCCGACCCAGATTTAACTCAGTTTCTGGTCAGCGCGGTCCAAACCGGTTCAGAACACTGGTCAGGTTTTTAAGGTGATCCAAAGGATCCATTCATTAAAGGAACGCCAACAATCTAAATCAGGGGTCTCAAGCTCAAATCAGCCGGGGGCCGCTGGAGACAGAATCTAGGTGAGGCCGGGCCGCATCAGGATTTTCACAAG
>NC_050534.1:22321828-22347667 GCF_002922805.2 Oryzias melastigma | reverse complement strand
CTTTCATATGAAGACGGGGGCCGCAAATCATCATCCTGCGGGCCGCAAATGGCCCGCGGGCCGCGAGTTTGAGACCCCTGATCTAAATCCACAGCTGAGAGAAATAAACTGCATCCACTGCTGCTCAGAAAGAGAACCTTTAGGAAATCCATTATGGATGACAGTATTTTTTCCTGAAGCGTTTTCATCTGAGGCTCTATGGCTGCACAAACACGGACAAACAAACGGTTTGGATCGACCGTTTCCTCGTGTTGAGACGATTCTTATCTCATCCTTCTTTTGATAACAACATCACCACTTCTACACAACACCAGAAACCGACCGACCTATCAAGACAAGCAACAAGTTCTGGTTCTGAACCATCAGTGAACCTCTGAGCTGCAGTTTGGAGGCGTCAGAACCCGACCCGGCAGCTCCTCCAGCCAGAACAAAAGCTTCAAAGAGGGCCGGATCATCAGCATGTCAATGATGCAGAGCTTCTCAGGTTCTGATGAAAACACTTTCATGCAGCGGTTGCCTAGCAACCGCTCAGATGAGCTTCAACCTCTTTGTTTGACCTCGGACCAGCTGACCGGCTCGATTCAGCCAATCAGAGAGGAGCAGGAAGCAGCTTTCCATAAAGACCGTTAAAGGTTCTGTCTGCAGCGTGAAAGTTACCGTCAGTCTAAAGCAGGAGAGTCAAACTGGTTTTGGGTCAGGGGCCACATTTGACCCGTCTGATCTCAAACGGGCCGGACTAGAAACACAACAGCACTAATCACTTGTTGTCTTTTTGAGAACATTTCAGTAACTGTGGGGACAAACCTGATCATCTTCATAGCAGCTCATCAGTGGTGATGCTGCTGAGGAACCAAACTGCATCTTACCCAGACGCCCTTGCAAAGAAATGCTGTTTATTTCTCGATCTCTTGTCATAGTATTTCTATTCCTTTGCACCCCCTAGTGACGGAATTGTGCATTGCGGCCATTTCTTCAAAGGGAACATACCATGATGTTATGTTTTTCACAGTAAACTATATCCATATATCACCTTTGGAACACTAAATATCTCTTTATGAAGTATTAGTTATTTTTATTTTCTATTTTTATACCTGAGAGTAAAACGACTCGATCTATGAGGCTCCGCCTTTTGCTCCCTGAGGGTTCAACCCACTTCATAATGTCCTCCTAGAGCCGGGGGGGGGGGGGTCACCCACGAAAAGTGAGTTAAAATGTATTATTTTTAGTGTATTTAATATTGATGTAGGCCAGGGGTCTGCAACCTGCGGCTCCACATGTGGCTCTTTTATCTCTCCATGGAGGCTCTCTGGGTGAAGAAAAATAAAATAGTCATTTTCAAAAAACTTAGAGCTTAGCTTCTATTGTAACAACATGCTAACATTCTTTGATAGTTTTCTACTGAGGTTTTTAGGCTAATTTAGAGCTTAGCTTCTATTGAAGCAACGTAACATTTTTGGCTAATTTAGTTTACTGAGGAATTTTGGGCTATTTTGGACTTTAGCTAGTAATTGAGCAGCGAGCTAGCTTTTTAGGCTAACTGCGCTCCAAAGACTTTTTTTATACAAATTTGGAGTTTAGATAATATTTTAGCAATATGCTAACATTTTTTTGCTAATTTGCTATCTACTGAGGTTTTTAGGCTAATTTAGAGTTTAGCTTTTATTTTAACAACATGCTAACATTTATGGCCCATTTAATTTACTGAGAAATTTTATGCTAATTTGGATTTCAGATAGTAATTAAGCAACAAGCTAGCTTTTTCTCTAATTTGTCCTTTACTAAAGGTAAAATCAAAAATAAAAATCCCATTTTGAGATAGTTTCTTTTTATATTTGTGTTTTTTTTCATACCAAAAATACTTCACATTTAAACAAAAACCAAGAAGTTCATGAAGGTAAAACCATCAATTCAAGTTTCTTAAAGGCTCCTTTTAGGTTCTGGTCAGTAGATAATGGGCCCAAATGGCTCTTTCACTGTTAAAGGTTGCCGACCCCTGATGTAGGATCACAAACAGTTCGGGCGTTTATCCCCAAGATTTGGCACAGACAGACTGGTGATGCCGACGGCCAGCAGCCGGCGTCTGCTGTACACGAGCCGGAGAGGGGCGGTACTCGCGAAGCTAGCAGATCACCGCTAGCTCGAATTTTGTTTATTAAATCCTAAACTTTTAGGGTTTCAAGTTTTTATGAATCAACATTTTTCTGGAATCTGATCAGGATGTGAAAACAGTTCTGGGTTGGATCAGGATTTGATGGGGATCACATCAACTAAAAAATGTTTAATTTTTCGGTTTCTTCAAGATGAAACTACTTCTTACCTCCTCCTGGGTGGGCGGGGTCTAGCACAGGGCTCTCCTCTGTATCCTTCCTGACCTCTGGCGCCCCCTGCTGGTGCAAACCTCAGGATGTTGGACAGCTGAACCGGTCAGACAATGTTTGACCGTCAGCATATTTTCTTAAATTCTTACTATTTGTTTGATCTTTAGAGATGAGATAATCCAGCATAGACATGATTATATCAGGAGATGCTGTCAAGTTTAAATTTGATCTTTTTACCTCTGCTGGTCGTTTATTAAAACCTTTAGGATTTTTTTTCTTCGATTTACCGTAATTCTTCAATCGTTAACACAATCATTCCAGTAGATTGTGAAGGAGAAACGCGGCTCATCGAGTGTTTACGTCTAAGATGTCCGGTCCGGATATTCCGGTCCGCAGCTTCCAGCAGATCGGACGAAGCAGAAACCAGTCGGTGGAGCTCGGAAGGCAGGCAGAAATGGACCTTTTTATTTTCCTCCAGCAACAAAACCAACAGTGAACCGTCCGGACCAGACGGGTCCAAACCGGATCCAGGAGGTCTGTTTGGACCGGGCCTGGATCCGGACGCCGTAAAACCAACCGGCCTGAACCGGTTCGAGGGAGCTGTAATCGTCTGACGAACGATCAACAAAAAAAAACAAAAAAAAAAAAAAGAAAAGAAACAAAACGAAACTTCCACGCCGTTGCCATGGTAACGGCGGCACCGACCACCGGGTCTGCTGAGGTGGGTCCTGGTCCAATAATCTCTCCTTCTTCCGCGGGAGTGAAAAAGTTGAAGGGATGGTCCACAAACACTAAAAGCCCCGCCCCTCCGCCGTCTGCCAGAGCTCGTCATTGGCTGCTTATTCATTTGCAAAAAAAGAAAAAAAACTACCAAAACATTAAGAGCAAGCCCCTCTCCCATTGGTCACCTCGGCTGTCGGAAGGGAAGGCTGTTCCCGCCTCCTTGGTCAGTTTTAACAACACGCCATTAGTCACTCAGCAGCAGCCAATCAGGTTGGAGAACCTGTTGAACGTTCTGGAATTTTGAAAAGGGGGAAATTAAACACAGCAAGGAGATCTTGATAGAAAACAAACAGCAAGTGGGAGGAGCCTATCGTAAATCTCCGTCCTGCGTTAGAGCCGTCCTCCAGCTGACTTCAGTGCAATGCATCATGGTACGATCGATCACGGGGAGGTGTGTCACTACGACTGTGTGTGTGTGTGTGTGTGTGTCTGTCGTCATGGAAACATGCTGCAGGGTTGGCGCTCCAGCAGCGAGGTGGTGCCGTGTTGCATTGTGGGAACTGTCCGGGTCTTTAGCTGGTGTCCATCGACTCCATGTTGGCGGAGGTGGAGTCTCTCTGGATGGAATCAAAGATGGCCGCCAGCTCCTGATTGGAGGAGATCTGGGACTGGAATTCGGACATGAGCGGCGACTTCTCGGCCTCGGGGATGGTGAGCAGCGCCACCACGGCGCGCATCGCCGACCGCTTCAGCTCGTCCTGCTTCTCGAACTCCTGTTTGACCGAGTTGGCCTTCACCTGCAGAGACACGGGACGTCAGCTGATCCGGTCCAGACGCCAGCTCCAGGAGGGAGGGGGGGAGGGGTCGGCGTACCTTGGTGGTGCAGGTGGCCCTCAGCGGCTCCACCAGTCTGTCCAGTCTCTGCAGGACCGCACTGGGACACAGCGAGGACAGCCGGGCCAGCATCAGGAACGTCAGCATCTGAAACGCAGAACCGGAGTTGAGACCCCTGACCCGGTTCTTCACCGCTCCACTTCCTGGTCTGGGGGGAGGGGCACCTTGATGTCGTAGTGGTCCTTCAGGCCGTCCTCCACGTGGTTCAGGAAGGTGAAGATGTCCAGTCGGTCCAGACAGCTGTCCAGCAGGGTGTACATGCACTCGAACGCCGCTTTCCTCAGGTCCAGCCCGTCGTCCACCGTGTGCTTGAAGGGTCCCATCTCCACCTGCACGCAGAGGGGCGGAGCTTAGGTTACATCCCCTATGGGTGAACGTGGCTCGGGTCAAAGGGGACAATAACAGAAACTGGACACCAATGAGGATAACAGGAAGTTTATTAAATAAATGAAATCCTGTGTCCTAAAATGAGAACAAAATCAAACAATTAGTGCGCTGGTCCAAAAACAGTCATGGAGACAGCTGACCGGTCTGATGGGTGGAGTCAGCAGCTCCTGCTAATGGCTGCATTACCAAAACTACCTGAAAAGAAATAAAGCCTGAAAACTAAAATAAAACCCAGCAGAGTCAGACTGCTGAGGACAGAGGGACAAAGAACAAAACTAAACCTGCTCCCTGCCTCGGTCTTCTCTGTCTTAACCTGCCAGGTGCTAATTATGATCATAAATTTGTACCAATTAGTTTTTCAGTTATTCTGAGGAGTTTAAAGTTCTGTTAAAAATTAGACATTTTTGCAGTTAAGAACCTCAAGATCAAACACAATAAAACTAAAAACTGTTGCATCACAGAACTCCCAGGTGGCGTCCTGCAGAACAGCGTCCCGGCACCTGTCCCGGTTCTGACCCACCTCTCGGATCAGCTCCTTCCTCACTTTGGTCTCGTTGTACAGCTGGGTCAGAATGGAGTCCAGCAGCTCCCGGATCAGACTGGGTTTGTTGTGGGCAGCAGAGTTAAAGGTTACCAAGGCAACGCGCCGCACGTTCAGGTCCGGGTCCTCCAGCGTCTTCAGGAAGTCACCTGGGAGCAGACAGCCAATCAGAGGGCAGAACTCGACTTCAACCAAAACACATTTATTTGAAAAATGATAAAGAGGATTTATGAAAAATAAAATACGTTAGACGTTTCTGAAGAATGAGTTAAATTACAGGTTTTCATAATAAAGCCTAATTTGTTCTAGCTTTGATTTTGGTAAAGATGAGACTGATTTTTGGACCTCTGTCCAAACCATCCACCTGTAAGTCAACCTGTCCACCGTGGGAGGATCGTCTTATCTTAAAGACAAACTTTTGTTTTACAGGCCAACTTCAAATTTCTAATCTGGATTATTGTTCGAGAAACTTTTACTTTTGTAGAAAATCTGTTTCAGTTTATTAGTAAAACAGCCTTTCACAATAAAAGTCTTTCGTTTTGTTTTAGTGGTCAATTTAGTTTGTTGTTATAAAACAATGTGATTGTGTGAGTCACATTAATCTGATTCAAATGAAGAAAGTAGATCCACATCTTTAAATCAGAGCCTGGAAAAACAGAAAAGAGGAAATCTCTGAATATCTACTTTCTGATCATCGGCTGGAGAATTCCAAGTAAAATTCCTTAAAAATCCTTTAATACATGCAAATTTAGCAAAGATATTTAGTGTTTTTCTTAGATATGCTCAACTCCTAATTCACCCAAGCCTTAATAGATGTCAAATTAGCCAAACAAGCTAGCACATTCCTGAAATACTGATAAACTCCATAATAGCCTGAAATTCCTCAGTAAACTAAACTTGTCAAAAATGTTAGCGTGTTACTAAAATAGAAGCTAAACTCCAAATAAGCCTCAAATACCCCATAGATAAGAAGTTGGTCAAAAATGTTAGCATGTTACTAAACTATTAGCTAAACTCCAAATTAGCATGTGTGCTTGTTAACTAAGCAATCACCAATCAGCCAAAAGCAGCTAGCATAATCCGCATCAGAGGTGGAAAACAGCAGGACGCATCAACAAAGCCGACACTGAGATCGAGCATTTTGAATCTGAGCGGGGAACCCCTCAGACCCGGTTCCTCCGGGTTTGTTGGTTCTGCTTTACCGATGCAGTTCTTCAGCAGCGGGTCGATGGGCTGCGGTTGGTCCGAGATGGTGAATTTCACCGCCGTGACCACGGAGCTCCTGGCGTACGAGGAACCTGTGAACATCAGAGGTCAGTCGCAGCAGGTAACCGCGTGGTAAGCTGAGGGGGCGTCGGCCTCACCTGACAGCAGGTATCCTTTGAGGCGGGGCAGCAGCGTCTCGGGGTCGATCAGCGTCAGCTTCCCCAAACACTCGGCCACCACGTTCCTGGTTCCCTCCTCCTGACACTCGCAGTGTTTGAGCAGCAGAGACCAGACGGACTCCACGTACGGCTTCAGGCCAGACACGGACGCCGAGCCTGAGGACAGCGGCGGTCAGAACCACACGGAGACACAGACCCCGCCCCCTCGTGGTCGTACTCACTGATGATCTCTTTGAGCGAGTGCAGCAGCAGGTACTGCCTCTTGGAGGAGGAGATCTCCTGCAGGACGAAGGGCAGGTACTCCGGGAGGTTCCCCACAGCGATGCTGCCCAGAGCGTACGACGCCGCCGACTTCACCTGAACCGCAAACAGGAAGTCAGCACTCTCACAGCTGCTGGGGAAGGGCGCCACAGGGACGCGAGGACTAACCTCTTCGCTGGAGGAGGAGAAGGCGTCCAGGATGACGGTCTTCAGCTCGGGCTGGCCGCTCAGGTCCACGTGGTGTCCCACCTCGCCCAGCGACAGCAGCGCCAGCAGCCGGATGGAGTCCGTGGAGCGGCTGTTCTTCACGTCCTGCTCAGAGGAAACCGCCGCTCAGCAAGCAGGAAGTGACCGCCGCAGCCCGGACGGACAGGTGTGGCTCACCTGGATGAACTGTCCCACCACGGCGGGGCCCTCGGCAGGACAAGCTCGGGTCAGCGCCGCCACGCATTTGGCGATGGAGCAGTACGCCTGTTTGTGCGGCAGAGAGGCGCTCTGCGAGTAGACGGGCCCGGTCAGCATCCGCAGCAGGTCCATGTAGCCCAGACCAGGTGTGTTGGTGGCCACCAGCGCCTGAGCGGACACACGGGTCAGAACATTCTGATGGCGAGCCCTGAGCAGGCCTGTCTGACCTGGTGCTAAAATAGAAGTTAAACTCTAAACTGGCCTGAAAAAATCCCATAGATAAGAAATAAGCCAAAAATGTTAGCATGTTGCTAAATATTAGCTAAACTCAGAATTAGCAAATTAGCATAAAAAACCTCATTAGGGGCTAAATTAGCCATAAAGTCAAGCACATTGTTTAATTAATAGCTAAACTCTAAAACAGCCTAAAATTCCTCAGTAAAGCAAATTAGTCAAAACGTTAGCATGTTGCTAAAATAGGAGCTAAACTCTAAATTAGCTTATAAAAATCTCAGTACTAAATTATCCCATAACGTTAGCATGTTGTTGAATATTAGCTAAGCTCCAAATTAGCATAAAAAACCTCAGTAGATAAACTAGCCGCCACTCCCGAACCTGGTAGAAGTCCAGCATGGCGGCGAGGGCGCCGCCCTGCAGCAGCGGCGACCGCACCAGCGCTATGAGCTGCTGCAGGATGTTGCCGCCAGTCAGCTGACCCAGCGAGGACGGGTGGGTGACCGCCAGCGTGGACAGGAAGCTGAGCGCCATCTGAGACACGTGCATGTCGCTCTCTGAGATCAGCGGCGGCAGCTCGGCCAAGACGGCGTCCACCATGACGGGGGTTACCGCGGAGCTGAGGAGAAGACGACAGTGAGCGGGGGAGGGGATACAGCTGAGGGCGGAGTCACAGGCGCTCCCGTTACCTGTAGTTCCGGAGCAGGATGTCCAGCGCGGCCAGCGTGCACAGCTTCAGCGCCCGCTGGTTCTTACGGAGGAAGGAGGCGAGGATGGGGATGGCGTCGGGGAGGATGGGCCGCAGGTCGATCTTCAGAGGAGAGCCGGCGATCATCGTCAGAGCTGCAAATACAAGCAGATGAGCCCCGCCCCTTCCAGGAACTCCTGCGCAGGGAGGGGCGGGGCTTACCTTTCACAGTGGTCAGTCGTGTGATCTCGTTTTTCAAACGCTCCAGGAAGATCAACAGCGTTCCTGGGAGTTCTGCAGGCAGACGGTCTCCTGCGGCGCAAAAGGTTTTTTAGGAAACGATTTTACGCCGCGTTCTCCACAAAGAGTCAGGATAAACAGGCAGAGGCCGAGTGCATATTTTTACCAGATTCGTTTTCCAAGTTCCATTGACTTTCTAAATTGAAAAAAAAAATTTGCCACTGCACGAGGCCTTCAAAGGTGTACCGCAAGGCTCCACTCTCGGCCCCCCTCTCGTTTACTGTTTTTATTATGATCTCCAGCTGCTTGGAAAACATTTATGCTGATGATACTGTTATCTACAACTCTAATTCTGATCTTTCAGTTATATATAAAAACAAAAACGATTATATCTAGATTTTAAAAGTTACCTAGGTTACAAATGATCTGTCCCATACAGGAAATGGCTCGTTCTTTAACCTCCTGGTCGATGTCCGCAGCCTTCAGCCGCTTGATTGTGCAGGTGAACAGGTCATTAATGTAAGGGGAGGGGTCAAAGCTGTCGGAGCCCTCCGATTGGTTATCCAGAGGCCGGATCACCTGCAGGGGGCGGGACAGAGAACAGCATTTACCTGCGGCGTCACAGCTGAAGTGGAGACGCGGCGCCGAGCTGGTCCACTCCTACCTTGATGAGCTGCTGGGTGACGAGCAGCGCCTCAGAGGTGATCTTGTAAAAGGGGTCTCCCACGCACGCCACCACGGGCGGGACGAGGGCGGGCACATGGGCGTGGAAGGCGTGAGCGGGGTGCGTGACCATGATGACGTGAAGGCAGGCCAAGGCGTCGATCTTCAGGTTGGAGCTGCTCGCCTTATCGTTTAGGGAGAAGATGATTCCTGCAGGACAAAGAGGGCGGGGTCAAAGGCCATTCTCGCCATGCTGCGCGTCGCCGCCCACCGTCCAGCAGTACCTGGTATCAAAACAGGAATGTGCTGAGTCAGCGCCCCTGGAAGAACGTTGACCAGCTCGGTCAGCATGTTGAAGCAGCACTGGCGGGTTTTCACGCTCTTCTCCTTCAGCTGCTTGTGGAGCGCTTTGACGATCATGGGGACCTGAGGAGGAGGAGGAGGAGGAGGATCAACGCACTGACCTGCTTCCAGATCAGGATGACATTAAACCAAACAACTGCACAAGATGAGAGTTTAGATTTTATCACTAACGCTGCTGAGAAAAACACTAGAAGTACAAAAACGACACGTGAAAGGGGTCAGGAGCCATTCTAGAAATGATAACATTATCAAACGTAGCTTTTAGCCTCGCTGGCTTAATTTTCAATGTCTGTCAGAATTAGAGCATCATTCTTAGCATGTTTCTTCTCATCGGTTTGCTTAGAAACTTTAGCAATTTAACTTTAGCATCAGTTAGCATTAGTATAATTTCATGTTAGGATCACTATCCCTTTAGCATAATCAAGCATTAGCATAATTTAACTATAGCCTCAGTTAGCATTAGCATCATTTGACTTTAGCATCATTTATTGTTAGCGTGATTAAGCATTAGCATAATTCAACTTTAGCATCATTCCACTTTAGCATAACTAACTAAGCATTAGCATAATTGAATGTTAGCATCATTTCACTTTAGCATCATTTAGTGTTAGCATCATTTGTTGCTAGCATCTTTTTACTTTAGCATTATTTAGCAATAACATCACTTTATTTTAGCATGATTTAGCATTAGCATAATTTGATGTCATTTAGCTCATTTCTGCATTATTACAGTTTTAAATACATTAGCACCTAACTTTGTTTCAGCTCTGGTAAGCCTTAGTACTATGACCTTTAGCATTTATGCTAGCATCTTTCATCACTGTTATAATTTGGTTTGTCGGGGGGTTTTGAGGAGCCAAAAAGGGGCGGAGTTAGACTGCAAAGGCCTTCTTTTAGCAGTAAATTGGCGTGCCCTATAATTGATTGAAATGACAAATTTGATTGGAGGGCTTGGACCTGCAGCGGCTCACCTGGCTCTGCAACATGGTCAGCGGCGTCTCGCCCTGCTCCATGGCGTCCGGGTCAGTCAGCCAGCTCTGCGCTGGTCTCGTCTGTTTGAGCAGCGACAGGTACGCGTGGAAGACGTCGGCCTTCACATTCTCCTCTCTCTCCTGAAACCACACACTTCCCATTAGACTGTCAGCCGTCTTTCACCTGTCCTCAGGTGGGACACGCCCACTTTACCTTGAATCGGGACACAAGCGCCGGTGAGACGGAGCGGTAGAACTCTGGCAGCATCTCGTGGCGCGTCGACACCACGGCGTCCAGACACTTGGCGGCCGCCCGCCGAACTTTCCAGCTCATGTCGTCGTCGTCACTGTACTCATCGTCGCTACCTGGACGCCAGGTAAGCCAGAGTTAACCCCGCCCACATGACTCAGCCGTCATTCCGCAGCTCTGCTGGTTACCTTGATAGTCCTCGTCGTTCTGCTCGGCGTCCATGGCGTTGTCGTCCTCGTCTTCGTCATCAAAGTTGTAATTGGGGTCATAGGTCAGGTACCGGAGGCAGATGGAGATGATGGTGGGAACGTGGGGGTAAACTTCCTTTGGACACCTTCAGATAAACATTCGTTTAAACGGGGCCGGAGCTGGCTGCAGGCCGGAGCTCCGCCTCCTCTTCCTCCTCCTACCTTCTGACGAAGGACTCGAAGGCCTGGATGCAGTACTCCCTGAGCTCGTCGTCGTCCACGTTGCAGAACTTCACCACCAGCGGGATGATCTTCTCCAGGTACTCTCCTGACAGGGTCACAGGTGAAGGTTAGCTCCGCCTCCAAACACCAGCGCTCTGCTGGGTCTCGGCATCTCACCGATTCTGTGGCCCGCCTGCCTGCTGATGGCCGCCGTGCACTGGATGTACGTCCGGGTGGTGGACATGTTGTCGTTCCGGCCCAGCTCGGTCAGGAGGTGCTCGATCAGGTCGATGAAGACCAGGTTCCCGCAGGACATGACCAGGTGACCCAGAGCCATGATGGTCCTCTGAAAGAGCCACAGCTGCAGATCAGCACGCAGGCGCAGACGCAGCGGCGGCGTAGACACTCACCTTTCTGACCGCCAGCCTGGGGGAGGTGAGCTGTGGGAGGAGGCAGCTGAGGATGGAGGGGTGGAAGTTGACCAGGAGGCCGCCCTGCCTGCAGGGAGGAGTCACAGAGCTCCATCAGTCTTCTCCTCAACATGACTCAGCGGTATTTCAGCTGAACAGCCTGATTTTCTACCATCGATCTGTTCTCTATTCTCATTTACTTCTTCTCTCCTCTACATCACTTATTGTATGTAGTTCTCTGAGCTTCTGTTTGGTGCAGTGTGATTCGGGTGTTGTTCCTCTTTCCTATTCCCCTATGGGGGAGCGGGAGAAATGTCAAATTCCAGGTAAATCACCTGTCCGTTCGGGGAGAGGATCTCTCCTTCATGTGGACATACGAAAGGTTAATTTGTTTTTTTAAAAGTCTTTCCTTATCAGGAAGGAGGGTCTGAGGGAGTGTCAAACTCAATCACACAGGGGGCCAAAATCCAAAACTCACCTCAGGTCGCGGGTCAAACAGGATAAATACTTATTGAACACTCTAAAACTACATTTTTAAAACTTTAAAACCAGAACTTTATAACATAATTATGAGCTAGATATATAGCATTACATGTGATAATTCTAATGTGAATGCTGGAAGCTGAATTTGGCCGCTGGAGAAGCTGAAGCTGATAGCCAGCTAAAATATTAGCTAAATGCCAAATTAGCCTAAAAAAGGTTAGCCTAAACAGCTAGCATGTAGCTGAAATATTAGCTAAAGTCATAAATAGCCTAAAAAATAATAGCAAATGCCAAAATAGTCAAAAAAGATAGCAGTATGCCAATTTGTAAAACTTTAAAACTGTAACTTTTTAACATAATTATGAATAATAAAAATGCAGGAATATTATTCCAGAATAAATCAACTTAAACCTTAAATAACTTTAAATATTTTACTCTCCATAAACATATATTTTGTCAAAATTACACAAGTTAGAAATAAGTTCAAGATAACTTCGGATCATTAATAATAATACAATGATCTGGAGGGCCGGATCCGGCCCCCGGGCCGGACTTTGATATGTGGTCTAAAGATACCCAGTTATTATTTAGTCTGTTCAGTTTTTAGCTTTCGTTGATATTTTACGACTGACTTTCTGCTTCCGTACAATCACTGGTGTGAAGTCCAATGAGGAATTTCTTCTGTGATATTGGGGAAAAAAATACATGGAATTGAAACAGCGCCTCCTGGAGGCTGAGAGCGGCAGCCCCTCACCTGCAGAGCATGTCGGCCATGATGTCCAGCGCCTCCAGCTGCACGGACACGTCTTCCTGCTTGGCGATGGCGCTCGTCAGCCGACCCGTTATCTTCTTGCAGACGCTGGCGGCCAGAGCGGAACCTGGTGGAGACAGAGCAGATGTTGTCTCCGGTCATCAGACACCGTGAGTCTGACAGAAAAGCGCGAGCGGCGTTACCGCTGGAGGCTGGCGGCAACTCTCCAATCACAGTTTTGAGTCCGATGGAAGAAATGTCTCGCAGCTGCTCTTTGTCCGACAGCATGTTGGTGCACAGCGTGTCCACGATGGTCTCCACCTGGTACTCCTTCACCTTGCTGACCAGCGGGCCCAGGCTGACGAAACAAGCGCACCCACAGGTTTAGAAGGGGCCGGGGAGCGGACAAACGACGGGCGGCGGCGTGTTTTTACCATTTCACAGCTAAGTTCTGAACCTCGCCGTTTTTGTCTTCCAGCAGCTTGAGGATCATCCGCACCACCTGTCAATCATTAGGGGGCGGGTCAGTTTGAGCTTCACAGAAACAAAACACCTCAGGTGACCCTGGGGGGTGGACCCACCTTCCTCTCGCTGTCGTCGTCCAGTTTGATGGAATCCTTCTGCAGCTCCGTCATCAGGTCGTTGGTCGCCATGAACCTGGAAGCAGAACACGGTCATGACCTCTGACCTGCTCGGGTCACAGGAAGCGGGTCGGGTCCTGCTGACGCTGCAGGTCCAGACGGAGCAGCAGGTCTGGAATAATCCTCTAAAAGAACTAAAGTTCTGATGGCAGGAGGCGGGTTACAGAGAGAGCAAAGACCTTCTTAAGGCAGTAAATGGGCGTGGCCTGTGATGGCTTGATCACAAACCTCAGCTTTATTTCTGACGTTTTACGTTTGGTTGAACATCAGAGATGCATCTAGTCCCTGGTGTTAAATGAACTGAAGTGTTTCATCTGAAAACCTTCAGGTGGATCGGAGGCGGAGCCTAAAGAGACATCAGTGAATCCGTTCACCGTCTGACCTTCAGATCACCGGTTTAAACGTCTGGGTGCTGCTGCTCCACTGTTGGAGTTTGATGGAAACATCGGAGTGTTTATTCTCTCCTCACCAGGTGTTTTACCCACCTGCCTCACCTGTGTGAATAACTACAGGAAGTGATTCAGAGACAGCAGAACGCTCTGTTTGACTTCCTGTTGGTCCTTCCTGCTGTAGATCCAGTCTGAGATGTTCAGGATGCTGGGATGAAGGTCACCTCTGACCCCTCCCAGCATGAGGGTGCAGGGCTCCTCCCCCCTGAGCAGTGAAGGGGGCGTGTCCTCAGCTGGAATCATCTTCAGAATGTCAGACTCTGCTTTCCTGTCATAAACCTCTTCATGTTCGGAGCAGATCCTTAAGATCCAGAGAAGTTCTGCAGCACGTCAGAGAATCTGAGCGCTCCTGCGGGGGGAGGCGGCCCCCCGCTGACTCCCCCGTCTCCTCGTGCACGCTCACCAGCACTCAGCAGAGATAAGAGGAGCCGCTCCCCATCCGTCACCAGAACCCAGACAAAGCTGCAGATGAAAAGCCGCGTCACTCTTCCTGATGGAGAGGAGAGCTTCATCCTCCTCAGATTCCAAAGAATCTCTGAGGCTTTTGCACAAACCCACTCCATGAGTTCATCAGAACCATGTGATTCTTCAGGACCGGCCCGTCTCTGCTGGGATCTGATCCCAGGAGAACCTCAACAGATGAACAAAGACCCGGACGCTTAAAGGTTGGACGGTTTTCCTGACAGAGCCGGCTTCGTCCGGTCCGATTCGTCAAGCTGCTACCGCGTGGTCCCAGTAACCATGGTAACCAGTCTACAACAGTGTGGCTGTGATCTCTCTGCTCACATGCCACCAGAACCATGAGGCTTAAGCAGAACTCCACAGAGGATTCTCTCAGAGCTCCTTCAGATGTGAAGACTCCTCCTGATGATGAACATCATCAAAAACACAGAGCTGCTATTCATCTCCTGCTCCTCATTTCACCATCATAGATGATCTGCTGCAGGACACCAGAACTCTCAGAACCAAACATCTGTAAGAACCTATAACCCACTGAGGAGGAGCTCGGCTGCAGCAGATCAACCTGTCTGACAGCTTCCAACAACTGCTGCAAATGTCAGATGAAACGTTCTGGAATTTTCTGTTCATCACGCAGAAAAAATAAGTAAACGATCCAGAATGTAAAGAAAGAAGATCCAGCTTCTGTCTGAGCTCAGGAACTGGAGGTTCTGTGGGTTCAAGGACCAGAATTCAACTGTTTGAGACTCCTGTTAAACTTTAACCAAAGAATTACAATTTAGAGAAAAAAATAATGAAAACATGATTCAACCGATGACCATTTCCTCACCATTAGAGCGCCATAGACCGAAAGAACTCGGTGACCCGGCACACCAGGAGAACCAGGACCACACTCCAGATCAGGAGAATACCTAGAACCCAACCTGTCTTAGAGCAGGACCAAACCTGGACCAAATCAGTGCTAAACCTGGACTAGACCTGGATCAGATCAGAACCAAACTTGGACCAGACCTAGATTGATCAAGGCTAAACCTGGGACATCTTGATCAGATTAGGATTAAATTTGAAACTAACCTGAATCAGATCAGAACCAAACCTGGATCAGATCATAACTACACCTGGACCAAACCTGGATCAAGCCAGGATCAAATCAGTGCTAAACCTGGACCAGACCTGGATCAGATCAGAACCAAACTTGGACCAGACCTAGATTGATTAAGGCTAGACCTGGGACATCTTGACCAGATTAGGATTAAATTTGAACCAAACCTGGCTTAGATTAGGCCAAAAACTATCAGAATGAACATTTTTTTCTTTGATGACTCTTGTTTTTTGACGAGGAAACAATGAATCAGTTTCATTAAAACCCCTTTTGAAAACAACAGCTGTGATGAGCATAAACATGTGAAATCCTGAAGACAGAGTTGAAGCCTGAGATCAAATGTGCTGTAGGGACTAACAACACGCTCTGAGACAGAAGATTTCTGCATTTTCTCTAAGGTTCCAGAACCGCAGAGGACGGATCCGCTCAGAGAATCCAGCAGGTGAGGGTGAGAGAACATCCATGAAAACAAAAAAGATTTCAACGTCAAGACAAACTCATGGAAGTCCTGACAGAAAGCTGGAGGTAAACAAAGGCTGAGAGGCTGCAGGTTTGAGCAGATTAGTCCTGATTTTTGGGGCCATGCTAACGTGTTTAAATCTTATTAACTGAGACATACGGGCTGTTTTGTTAATGGGTGTTATAAATAAAGTTTATAATGTTTCCTGTCACCAAACCCGCATGTTTTCAGCTTTCCTGGCAGCTCTGTGCGGTTCAGCCTGCAGATCAGCCCGATCCCGCAGTGTCCGGCCTGCTGCGGGAGGGTCACCGCGCCAACACCCCCCAAAATCCGCCTGCGGGTCCCCGCCGGGGCTCCCTCTAACTTCCATCCGGGACAGCAGCCGTTCACACCGGCGGCTCTCCACGAGCTGCGGCATGACAGAAGTTAGTGCTAACCAGCTAGCGGGAGGGCTAGCCCCTACCGGATGCTCGTTTCCCCTCCTGTCCGGCCGGAGACACGAGTCACGGACAGAGTTAGCCGCGAATGCCGCCGCCGACGCCGGACGAGCCGCTGTCAAACTGAACGGAGCCGCAGACTGAGAGCTGCCGGGCGGGCAGGCGGCACGCCGACGATCCGACAGGTGCTAAGCTAGCAGCTAGCATAGCAGCCCGAGGCCTTCCTGAGAGCTGCCGCATTTTAACCTCCAAAAAACTCGGCGCGAGCCTCGAACCAGAAGCGCGGGACACGCTAGACCCGTCCGGACCCCCGTTTACCTGAAATCTTTGTCGCTGGAGGTCATTTTCTCCAGCAGGTTGGAGATGTGGTACGAGGCGCTCGCCATGGCGGTGCTGTTAGCCGTTAGCCTCCTGCTAGCTGACTGCGCTATAAAGACGTGGAGTCCCGCGTGCCCGCTTCTGGTAGTGCGCGATTTCTGCAGGTAAAGGTGAGTTCGGTTGCTTCTTCTGCTGCTGCGGCCGCCGGTCTCTTCTACAGCGACTGTCGCATCCCGGGCCGCGCAGTTCGCTGTGTTTGAATGGAGCTCCCGTTTTCTCTGCAGAGGGGCGGGGACTGGCCGCGGCGGGGTCAAAGGTCAGCGCCTGTTTCCTGCGTCCTGTTTCTTTAAATGCTTCTTTACCGGGGAAATCTTTATTTTCTCCCATTTACAGCTTTTTATATCCGTAGAGTGAACCCAAAATGTTAAAATATGCCATTTAGATTTAATCTTGTGAGAAGAAATAATTATTTTAATGTGTATTTCTGTTCAGCCCTGGACATTACAGAAAAAAAAATAATTGTTTAATCAAATTAATAATTTCTTATCACATACTAGCATTTTATTTGCATTTTTTTTGTGCACACAAATCGGTATTTTAGTATCTTTGATTCCTATGACAAATTTATGTACACAAAATACTATTTGTGCTCACTAAACTAATTTTTGGTCACAAAATGATCATTTTTGCCTACAAAAAAAAAAACTTTCGAAAAAAAAAAAACTAATTTTTGAGCAACAAATTAATAATTTTGGTGGAAGAATTTGTTTTATTTGTTCATTTATTTTAATGTCACTTCCAGGGCTCCGTAGTTTACAAAAACCTTTCAAAATAAAGCGACATGCTCACAAAAGTCAAACTAAAACAGAAAAAGACATTTAGCAAAAAAGTGCTTTATGATAATACTCTGCTTTTAAAATGTTTTCAAATGTGTATTTCTGTTGAGCCCTGGACATTACAGAAGCAAATGAATTGTTTTATCAAATTAATCATTTGTGACCACAAACTAGAATTTTGTATACATTTTTGTTAACACAAATGAGTTTTTTAGTATCTTTGATTCCTATAACTAATTTATGTACACAAGATTCTAATTTTTTCTCATTAAACTAATTTTTGGCCACAAAATGATCATTTTACCTACAAAAAAATCTAATTCAAAATGCAAAAAAAAAAAAAAAAAGAAAATTTGTGGTTACAAAATATTAATTTGAGGAAACAATTTGTTTTATTGTTTTATTTTTTTAAATGTCACTTTCAGGGCTCCATAATTTACAGAAATCTTTCAAAATAAAACGACATGGACACAAAAAGTCAACTGAAAACAGAAAAAAAGACATTTTACAAGAAATTGCTTTATAAAAATACTTATCTATTAAAATGAATTAAGGAAGGAAAATTTAAAGAGTAAAAAGTAAAATCCAGATGCAAGTAAAACCTAAATATGATAGAGTAACCTAAAAGCAAAAAATATACAGGAAATAATGAGTATTAAGATTCATTCGAACATAAATTTAGATATAAAGTACAACATGGTTTAAAACTCAACATGAGTCTCATTTTTAAAGTCTACACGGAGAAAGTCCTCAGAAGCAGCAGAGCTGAAGGAGTCCTCATCAGGGTCTGGGTTCTGGTTCTAAAGGAGTCCTCATCGGGGTCTGGGTTCTGGTTCTAAAGGACTCCTCATCAGGGTCTGGGTTCTGGTTCTAAAGGAGTCCTCATTAGGGTCTGGGTCTAGGATCTCGGGTCACATGAAGGTCCATGAACTCCTGAAAGGATCCATCCTCTTATAGCTGCAGTTCGACTGTCTGAGAGGACCCACCCCCACCCCCACCCCCTCCAGTGATGCTATGGACACACCTGGATCACCTGGATCACCTGTGAGTGGAGCAGACAGCTGAAGCCTGGAGTTCCTCGTCTTTGTTCCAGAAGCATCCTCTGGTTGTTTGAAAACATTTTGGTTCAGCATGAACAGGTCAAGCCCACATCAGCAGCCCTCCACCGCCGTGCCAGACGGTTATACCAGGAGCCTGTGTTCAGCTTCCTGTTTTGATGTAAACTCAAACAAATAAAAATAAAATTAGATGTTTTAACAAAAAAGATTTATATATTGATTTTTGGGATAAATCTGAGATTAGGATAATTGAGGAATAAGATCAGCATTCAGAGAAGGATTCGGGTTGGAATTTAGATTAGGATTCAGTTTAAAATTTAGATTATTTTTAAGATTAAAAATTAGATTACGATTCCATCCATCCATCCATCCATCTTCCTCCGTTTCATCCTGACCGGGTCGCGGGGGCAGCAGTCTAAGCAGAGATGCCCAGACTTCCCTCTCCCCGCCCACTTCCTCCAGCTCCTCTGGACCCCGAGGCGTTCCCAGGCCAACCGAGAAACATAGTCTCTCCAGCCTGTCCTGGGTCTTCCCCGAGGCCTCCGCCCAGTGGGACATGCCTGGAACACCTCACCAGGGAGGCGTCCAGGAGGCATCCGGATCAGATGCCTGAACCACCTCAACTGGCTCCTCTGGATGTGGAGGAGAAGCGGCTCTACTCCGAGCTCTCTCCGGGTGACTGAGCTGCTCACTCTGTCTCTAAGGGAGCGCCCAGCCACCCTCCGGAGAAAACCCATTCCAGCCGCTTGTAGTCGGGATCTTGTTCTTTGGGTCACGACCCAGAGCTCATGACCATAGGTGAGTACTGGGACGAAGATCGACCAGTAAATCGAAAGCTTTGCTTTCTGGCTCAGCTCTCTCTTCACCACAACTGACCGGTACAGCGACCGCATAATAGCGGACGCCGCTCCAATCCGCCTGTCGAGGGTGTAGAGCTGGTCCACTGTTCCACGACCAGGACAGAAACCGCACTGTTGTTCTTGAATCTGAGGTTCGACTATCGGACGGACTCTCCTCTCCAGTACCCTGCCATAGACTTCCCCAGGAAGGCTGTGATTCCCCGGTAGTTGGAACACACCCTCCGCTCCCCCTTCTTGAAAAGGGGAACCACCACCCCAGTCTGCCAGTCCAGAGGTACGGTTCCTGTCTGCCACACAATGCCGCAGAGACGTGTCAACCAAGACACTCCCACAACATCCAGAGACTTGAGGTACTCAGGGCGAACCTCAACCCTGGAGCCTTACCACCGAGGAGCTCTTTGACTACCTCAGTGACCTCAGCCTGGGTAATGGACAGTTCCACCCCAGTGTCCTCAGCCTCTGCTTCCTCAACGGAAGGCGTGTCAGCAGGTTGAGGAGATCCTCAAAGTATTCCTTCCACCGCCCGACAATGTCCCCAGTTGAGGTCAGCAGATTCCCACCTCCACTGAAACGGTGCCTGCAGAAAACTGCTTTCCCCTCCTGAGGCGCCGGATGGTTTGAGAGAATCTCTTTGAGGCCAACCGATAGTCCTTCTCCATGGCCTCACCAAACTCCTCCCAGGACCGAGTTTTGATTCCGTTTGAGGTTTTGATTAGGATTTGGTAATAAATCTGTAATTCTTAACTAGTTAGATTAATAATAGAAAATGTTATTTCCCATATAAATCATCTTTGTTTTCATAATCTGAGAATGATCTGTTCAGTTTGAAATGATCCACAAAAGACAGAAATCTGGATTAAGACTGGTAATGTTCAGATTATGTCAAGATGAATTCTAGAAGTTATTTAGATTTAGTTTTTCTGTTGAAAATGACAAAGACAACACAGAGGAGTGTGTGTTTGTGTCGGATGTGTTTGTGTCGGGTGTGTTTGTGTCGGGGTGTGTGTGTGTCGGGGTGTGTTTGTGTCGGGGTGTGTGTGTGTCGGGGTGTGTTTGTGTCGGGGTGTGTTTGTGTCGGGGTGTGTTTAATGGTTGTGTTGTGTTTTTGTCGTCAGTTTAGGATCATGTTCAGGCTGTTTAAACAATCAGGGATAAGTGAGTGTGTTTTCAAGGACAGACGCTTGCTTGTGTGTGTTGTGTGTGTGTTGTGTGTGTGTTGTGTGTGTTGTGTGTGTGTTGTGTGGGGGTGAGTGTGTGTGTGTGTGTGTGTTGTGTGTCTGTTGTGTGTGTTGTGTGTGTGTTGTGTGTGTTGTGTGTGTTGTGTGCGAGTGAGTCACAGATCAGTGAAGTGGGATGTTTACAAACCCCCGGGCGCTCGCTGTTCACACATAATGCAGCAGCTGACATATGCATGCTGTGATTCCAGAGAGATGCGTGCACGCGCATGCACGTGCGTGTGCTTTAACGCCGCAGTCGGCTGCCTGGTTTTCGGCGGTAGCTGCAGCTGCAGCACCAACGCTCACCGTCCTCCTCAGAAACCGCGATGACGAAGAGGATGAAGGTGAGAGGAAGAGGATTTCTGTTTGGCTGTGAGCTGAGGGGGCGGGCCTTGGAGGGGGCGGGACTTGGAAGGGGCGGGGTTAAATCATCTGGGTTTGATGGAAGATGACAGAAAATTTGGTTGAGGTTTCATGTGTGAACGCTCAGATCTGATTCAGATCAGATCAGATCAGGAAGATCTGTGAGGGAACCTTCTTCTTTGATGAACTCTGGAGAACGTGGATCTACGCTCTTCTGAATCTCTCTTTAAACTGGATCTATGAGTTTCTATGGACTAAACTGACTCGCGAGGATTCTTGTTTATGATTTATTTGAAAGGGACGAATGCAGCCGATGCAGCGTCCACAGACCGTCCACGAGAATAAACAAACAATAACAAACAACAGAGACACAAACATGAACGATACATAAAATGCAGAAGATGTAAATCAAAGCATCAGTCAAATATGTCTCTAATGTTCACAGGCTCCACTGGACGTAATTGTTTTAAGTTACAAGAAACTGTTTCAGATCTGGGAGGGCTTTTAATTTGGCGGGTATGGTGTTCATGGTCTGTGGGCTTTTATTGTGAAAGAGTTTTGAACATTTGTAGTCCTGCATTTTGATGAAGTCACTGTTAGCAACGGCCCAGATTAAGATTTAGATTAAGATTCAGATTATGATTCAGTTTGAGATTCAGATTAGGATTCAGTTTAGGATTCAGATTAGAATTCAGTTTAAGATTCAGATTAGGATTCAGTTTAGGATTTAGGTTTTGATTAAGATTTAGATTAGAATTCAGATTATGATTCAGTTTGGGATTCAGATTAGAATTCAGTTTAAGATTCAGATTAGGATTCAGTTTAGGATTTAAATTAAGGTTTGGTTTAGTATTTAGCTAAGGACTCAAATTAGGATTTAGATCAGGATTCAGATCAGGATTTATATAAGGATTCAGTTTAGGTTTTATGGTAGGATTAGGTTTAGTATTCTTATTAGGACCCTGATTTGGATTCAGATTAGGATTTAGATTAGGATTCGGATCATGATTAATATTAAGATTTAGATCAGGATTACGTTTAGGATTCAGATTAGAATTCAGATTATGATTGAGGTTAAGATTTAGTTTAGAACTCACATTAGGATTTATATTAGGATTTAGACTGAGTTTTAGATTAGGATTCAGATTAGGATTTAGATTAGGATTCAGTTTGGGATTTAGATGACAAATCAGTTTACTATGTGTTTTAGGACTCTGATCAGGTTTTAGATTAGGATTCAGTTTAGGATTCAGATAAGGATTCAGATTCAGATTGAGATTTTCTTCTGTGCTTTTAGACAGAGAACCGTGAAAGAGTTCCAGTCTTGACTCTTCTTAAAGACTCACTCAGAGTAAAATGCAGAAAACATGTTTTTAAAAGATTATATTTGTGACATAGAAAATACGTTGGGCGGGGCCACAAGCTTCGTGCTCCGCCCCATTCTGATGCAGACCAATGGATCCATGAACGTCTTTGTTTTCCTGGTCTGAGCTGGAATCTGGATCAGAACTGGATAGAATCGATGTTGGTGCTGTTTTTGTTGCAGCACTAATGTGAGGTTGGGATGTGAGGAGCTGTAAGATAGCAGGAGAGTGTGAAGACAAAGGGATGATGGGAAGTCAGGGCAGGCCTAATCTGCACCAACAGACTCAGAGGTGAATTTCTGATGAACTCCTGCCGCTCTGCAGAAACTATGTCCTAGAAAACAACAGGATTTTGGCTAAAAACAGCAGAATGATAATGAAAAGACGACTGGAATCGATTTGAAAACAGATCAGAAGATAATCGGAGACTTTAGGATAAAAAAACTTTAAACCTCCAAAATAGAAACGGATGTTCACAAACCAAATTCTGCTGCTTCAGTCCATAAATGGACCCGGATGTTTTGTAAATCTATGCCCTTATTTGGCGCTTCCAGTCAAATGTTGTTAGCACCCTCAGCGTGACCCAACATGTGGCGTCCATCAGCGCATGAAACCATCAGCTCCAACAATGATGAATCAGCGCGCTTTTAGTCTGAAAGGCTGCAGGGATCCACTCTGCCGGAGTCACATGACTCTGTGCCTCCACATCCAGGTCAGCCTCCTCGCCTGCAGACAGACATTCTTCCACGCCGCTGCATCTTCCCCAGCTCTCCCTCCTCCACGCCGCCGCAGCTCCGCGGGGAAGGAAGATGGCCGCTCCGCTCCAGAATCTGCAGCTCGATCCCGGCTGGAGTCGGGATTCCTGGTTTAACTTTGAGAGCCGTGACAGCGGGATGCTCCTGCAGACATTGACCTCTATGAAACCTGATGTTTAGTTAGGGTTAAGGATGCATGTCTGCAAACTCTGTCAAGAAAAAGGAAAATGTCGACGGGATTCACTCTGACCCGAAAAGATTCAGATGCTCTGTCAGTGTGACCTCAGATAACCTCACACGGAAATTCTGCATCCAGAAACTCCAAATGTGGTTTTTTCTGTTAGAACATCTCTCATTTTTTACATTTATTCCACAGGAACTTCGTCCAGTTTCATCAACCTTCAAACTGGAGCTGTTTTTTTACGACCCAGTTTAGAGAGAAAACCTCCGTTCAGATCCAGATCCCTCTTTTGATTTCAGCTCTGATGTCATCACAGTCAGAGCTGGGAAACATCAAAACGACGGAAATGTTTCATCTCATTATTCTGAGGAGCTTCAATAGAAACATCAAAGAGTCTGAAGTTCCAGCATCTTTGCTTTTCAAAATAAAGTACCTCTAATGGCTTTTATTTTGAACTTTGAAGATCCCGACGGAGCTTCATGGTCCTCTGGAATCACTGGAGGAAAAGCTGAACATCTTCCTCCAGAGTCCTCCTCGGTGATCAAACCGTCCTCCAACTGCAGATGATCCTGATCCATCACCAATGCTTTGGATCAAGATCAATGAAAGCTGCAGAATAAAAAGGAGAACTTTAAGATTCAGTTAGATGGAGGTTCTTCATCAGATCGATTAAGAGGACAAACATTCATTCTGCATTTATCAACCGTTTTTACAGGTTTAAGGCGAATCCGAGGGATTAGGAGCCCTCTAGTGGCACGATTAAGTAACTGCAGCCAAATGAAAATCCTCTTGATAAAAACAATGAACTGAAAAAAATATTTTTACAAAGAATAAACAGGAGAAAATCATCATTGAAACAATGAAACATCATTTAAATGTTTCTATTTTGTGATCTGCAGCCTGAGGGGCGGAGCACCTGGAGGCCGTGGCGACCTTCAGCACAGTGATCTCTGTGAGGGGGGGTTACAGGAAGAATGCTCCTGTAACCCTCAGCTCGGAGGAGCTGGGGGGGAATTCCTCGGAGGCGAGTCCAGACAGGACTTCAAACGCCGTGTGAGGTCTCCGTTCTCCTGCAGGAACAGGGAAGCGTTGTTGGTCTTTACGACGCTGCTGGTTCCAAAAGAGACCAACGACTGTCATGAAAGTCTGTTTCTCCTAATGTCAAAGTTTCTTCCTCTCAGCTCTGTGGACTCTGATGAATGAGGAGGAACCCTAATCCCCCCCCCCACCCCCACCCCCACAGCGTCCTCAGAACAAAACCAAAGACTAAAGCCGACCAAACTGCTGCTCCAACAGCTGCTCACTTGGGGGCGCTATTGTCCAAAACAAGCTCTGACCAGAATGAATAAATAAAGAAGAGAACCAGCTGGTCCCACCCATTGACTGTATTAGAGAACTGGACAGAGTGACAGTGACGTCACCCATAGTAAATGCTCTACTTCCAACCAGATGAAGTTAATTTGCCATTTCTCCGTCTGGTTCTGTTGGCTGAGCTCCATGAAGACTGGATAGTTCTTCAGAGTTTTTCTATTTATGATTCACCAGACGGTTTAACTGACGTGAACTTTGAGCCTGAAAGACCGTCTGATGAAAATACGGTTTTAGTGTTTTTAAAATGTTCTCGTGGTATTTCTCTGATGATTCATGCAGAAAATGAAGCTTAAAATTACATTCCTGAGGATTTCTTTGTTCAAATTGTCGTGGGTTAGCATTATGCTAGCTCATTTTGACCATTTGGCATCTAATTAAGTTTTTTATGCTAAATTTATCTAATATTTTAGAAACATGCCGACACGCTTGACTAATTTTACTGATAATTTTTAGGCTATTTTGGAGTTGAGCTAATAGTTTAGCAGTATGCTAGCTTTTTAGGCTAATTTAGAGTTTATCTCATATTAAACACATGTTTGTGCTAAATTGGCATGTATTGAGGATTTTTAAGCAAACTTACTAACATTTTTTAGAACTTTAGGCCAACTTCAGTGATCAGTTTAGTCTTTCAGGAAATTTTGCATCTTGCAAATCGTTTTTGCATTTACAGTAAATTGTTTAGCATTTTCAGCAACCAGATTTATCAAAAGTCGTCCGCACTATTATAACAGAAAGTACAACTTTTCTAGTTCTTTCTAGTTTTGATACCGTGTTGTGTGTCATCCTTGAGAACAAATGTTTCAAACTAAATCCCGTAGATTGTTAAACTCTTGTTATTCTAAATACTGGGCACGGATTAAAGAGGAACGCGCACGTGAGCATCAGAGGAGCACCGACCACAGGTTTCCTCGTGGGGGTGTCTGAGGACCCCCCGGTAGTCGCGCCCCTGGTCATAAAGTGAATAAATGCCGCGCGCGCTCTCCGGTGAGTCTCCGTGAGCTCCTCGGAGCTCGTGAGAACCGGTTCCGTCCGCAGCGGAGCTCGCGGTTCTGCCTCGCGCTCGTCCGAGGAGGCTCGCGGGGGTCGAGTTACGGAGGGGGAGGGGTCGAGAGACATAAAGCCGGGAGAGAGAGGGAGGGGGCTCGCGGGAGCGAGAGAGAGCGGTGGAGAGAGGCGGAGGTGCAGGAGCTAACGCTAGCTAGCCATGCTGCTGCTCGCGCCGCCGCGTGAGCGCTGACCCGCCGCCCTGGACTCGCTGTCCGCCCTCACGTGCATCATGCCCGGCTGGAAGAAGAACATCCCGGCCTGTCTGCAGCCGGACCCGGAGGGAGGTGAGCTCACTGCGCGTGCGCGTCCTCCGTCATGTGTGAGCGCGCGTGCGCTTGTTATCACCGCCGCTATCTGCCGCGCGGCGTGTCTCACGCGCTCACGCTGGAGCGGCTTGTTAATCAGTGAAAGTTGGTACCTGACACGCCGTGGCGCGTGCCCGCGCGGGGCTCGCGCGCGGCTGAGGTGATTTTTCTTTCCTCCCGCCGGACGGGGGTAAGGTCACGAGCGGTTACCGGTGACCGTTTACCGACTGGTTAGCAGA
>NC_050534.1:22305311-22321816 GCF_002922805.2 Oryzias melastigma | reverse complement strand
CAGCGCTTTGAACGTGCGCGCGCGCGTGCGTGTCGGACGACCACCCTCACATTCACCGGTGAATTCTGTGACCCTCCGTGTTTGTGATGAGCATGCGCAGAGCGCTGACAGGTGAGGCGTCATGATGGATGCACCCCCGGTTCCGCTCAGTCCGGACCGGTCTGTGGTTCTGGTTCTGTCGGGTCCAAGTCTTCAGTCTCACATTAACAGCCTGATTAGAGCCGCTAATTATCCCCCGTGAGGCGGGAAGGTGTGACGACAGAGGGACAGGTGTTGGAGAGGCGCCTGAACGCCTCAGCTGGATCTCATGGTGCGTTCAGGAGCCTCTGGAGTCCGAGTCGTTGTGTTTCTGCTGGGAACGGCAGAACGCTGCTGGAGGGGACGGACGGTCCAGAAGCGGCTCTGGTGGGGGAACTCCAGCGGGTCACTGCTGCTCCCATCAGGGATGGAGTCCTGACATCATGTTCGGACCAGACCGGGTCAGAACCGACCTGCTGTGACCATGAACGCATCAGCACACCTGGAGCACTGAGGTGTTTGAATTCTGTGTGTTTGGGTGTCTATAAAAGAGGTTGCGTATCGCCTGTCGGTGCAGACCTGGACCAGGTCCTGGTCCTGGTCCAGGACCTCGCTCAGGTGTCCTCGCTCCGTCTCGTCGGTGTAATCAGCTCCTCGTTTACGTTCTTTCTCCTTTTGCTGCAGTGAGTTTCTGACTTTACTGAAGGTTCCGTCTCATGACTTCATGAGAGTCGGGTCTCTTCAGGACATTGGTTCTGGTTCTGGGATGATACCGACCCAGAGTGGCTCAGAGACGCTGTGATCTTGTCTGGATCTGCTGGTTGGAAATGGTTGAGTGTTATCAGCTCCTCAGGATTCGCTCCGGCTGATTGGCTGCTGCTCCTCGGTCGCTCTGGGATTCAGACAGAACAGACTGAAGGATTGTTGCTACTTCTTTTTTATTTTATTTATTTTATTTATTTTATCAGAAATGGTCAAAATACTGAGTCCTCGCTTCAGTCCTACCTGTCCTTACAGCTTTACAGGTGTAAATAAACCTGCTCACAGGTGACCTGTATGAGGTATCGAGGTCGTGGACGCTCAGTTAAACCGTAGAATGAAAAGCTCCATGTTTTATCTATGGGCGTGCTGCGGGCGTCAGGTCATAGTGAACATAACGGGGAAGTGGGTGAGACGCAGGTGTGTCGTACAGATTTTTCAATTTTTAACTCCGACCCCAAATCCTACAGACTGAACATGGATCCCGTTGGAGCTGTTCACGTGATACGTGCACGCTCCTCGCTGCAGTCAGTCTCATCTTACTAACCACTAGAGTGGAGCAAAGCTGCGTTCAAGCGACCACTTCCAGTGCTAACTCTTTGTAGACGTGTAGAGCGGGCATTCGTGTTTAAAACTCATTCATGAGTTTCTACAACAGTTTTGGGCTGACTGCATAAGAGAACTGGACAGAGCGACTCCCCCCCCTGGTGTTCCAAACAGGAAGTTTTGAATTATTCAAGTTACAAACTGACCATTCAGATGCGTCAATAAAAGTCACTTCTTGTTGACAGATTCTCCTAAGTCTGTTTCGGTAGAAGGGGTGTGGCCTTCTAACAAGCTCACTCCTGATTGGAGAGAGTGGTTGCCATAGAGATGTAGGCTTAAACCGACATGGACCAATTACAGCTCAGCGAGAATGATTGGTTCCAACATGGCGACTGAATTGACTTCATTTGGTTGTGAGTCGCCTTGTCCAGTTCTTTATATACAGTCAATGGCTCCACCTACAGAAGTTTACTGTAAATGTTCTTTTATTTCCAATCACGTCTAACTGACAAGATCATGCGGACCAAACGACAAGATCAATGATGTCAAGTCAGAGGTGACCGACCGTCTGACCACGCTGAGGGAGGGGCGGAGCCTAATCTGCTTTAATTCACTGCAGATAGAAATCTGAATCTGAGGGGACATTAGCTTCACTTATCTGATCCTCCAGATCAACAGATCGTATCTCACCAGATTTTGTCTTCTTCAGAACCGGATCGTCTTTAATCTGGACCGACTGGTGGTTCTGATTCACCTCTAAAGGTTTTCATCTCGACTCGGACAGAAACGTTTATTTTGCTTTTGAGACTTCAGTTAAATTATTCTGGGTCTGTTTTTCCTTAAACTTTATTTTGAGCAGATCTGTTGAAAGCTTCTGAACGGACGACCAGAACCGGGACGAGAACTGACCTGCTAGAGAGTGGATTCAGCTTTTATTTTGTAAGTTTCCCTGCCAGCGTGAGTGGCAGAGATGATGTGAGGATGATGAAGATGAAGCTCCAGAGCAACTTTAGGAGCAAAAGACGTGAAAACGTCAAATCCAGACGTCACTGAACCCTTTAGGAAACTGGGTTTGAAACTTCAAGTGTTTCCTTTTACATCGACTCCAGTTTGGAGGAGGATAAACGTGGAGGAGGTTCTCCTCAGACGGACCGTTTCTCCAGTCTAATGAACTTCAGTCATGAAGGTCCAATATTCCCACATCCAGGATGAACGAGGCTCCTGGACATTTTCAGGATATTTTTAACGTGTGAACCCTGAATAATTGATCCGTCCTCATTACTCACATCCGACCATGGAGCTGCTCTGCCTCCATTCTTCATCTGCTGCTCGGTTCTGGTCCGGTTTCAGGCTTCCCGTGGACAAGCGTGCCTCCATTCTTCATCTATGCCCCTTAGTTTTTCAGTTCAGGGAGTCGGTTCTGTTTGAACGCTCCATCATCAGCTGATGTTTAAGGACCCAAACCGGCCGCTGGTGCTGGAGCTCAGGAGCTGTTTTAGTTCTGGACGTCAGCCGGACCTCAGAACCGACCCGAACACCCATCATCGTTTCCTCATGTCTGGTCTTTAAATCAGAAGATCTTCTGTCCATTTCCTCAGAACGTTAAAGTTCTGATGGATCAGAGTTTGCCGTCCCGGTTCTGACCCGCCGCCATCACTCAGTCGACCCGTGGGCTCAGCAGCTCCGTGTCCTGCCAGGATGTACCGCTCCTCTTCACGCTCAGCAGCTCCACCTTTAGAACCGGATCAAACCCGGCCCGTCAGTGAAGACGGTTCCTGCTGAATCATCGTCTTTCCTAAAGAAATGGTTGTTACCTGAGCTCCTGTGAGGAGGCGGAGCTTCAGGGCTGAAGTTCTCCAATCGGATCAGAACGTTGGTCGACTTCAAAAGGACTTTTTTCTGCTTCATTTGTTTGATAACTGCAGATGCAGCCGATCAGAATCGAATTTCATCCCTGAAGATCAAACAGATCCGCTTTGATCAAACCCGTCAGTCAAAGAGTCGATGGTTATCCACTGATGACTGTCTGGACTGATTGACAGGTGGATGAACCCAATTTCAGCTTTTTCTGTGGTGGGCGGAGTTATCTGTGACCGTGAATGAGAGTCTTCAGAGACCGTCCTCCAGCACGTCTGATGGTCAGTAGGTGGTTTACTGCTGAGATTTTAGGATGATAAAACGACCAAATACTCAAGAAGCTGCACAGTTCCACCTGGAGTTCCACCTGGAGGGTGTTTGGGACCTCATGGAGCATTGATGCTGAACTAAACCATCAAGTCTGCAGCCGAACCAAAGAGCTGATCCACCAAGACCACATGAGAGGTGGTAGACCTATGTCAGCTTTTGGGTTTCTGATGAACCTAAACGGTTCTGATGAATCCTCTAATGAAGCACTCATTCTTAAATTCTGTTTTGTTGGGTCAAGACAGCCAAATAAAATGAACAAATTGACCCAAACAATAATCTAAAGTCTGTAAAACAAGAACAAAGTGGTCTCAGAGTGGATCCCTGAGGAACACCTTTGGTTAGAAGTGGATGACCTCATGCGGATCAGTGAAATGGGTTAAAAGAAATTACTTTTAATAGAAAAGTCTGATAAAAGAACAGAAGAGAAGACTGTCTGCTGCTGGCGTGATCCGGACAGCGGCGTTCCCGACTGATCCTGGTCATCAGAGCGACGCTCCTTCGTGAGGCCGAGCCTTCCCGCCAACGGCAGGAGAGTAAAAATAGATAAAAGGTAAATATTTAATTATTGAACCAGAGGAGACGTGCTGTTCCGCTGTTTACTACTGCAGTTACACGGATCAAATCCAGGTTATTATTCCGGATGGATGCCGGCTCCGTTTGCTCCGGTCGCTCCGGGATCCGGATTCATCCTGAGGAGACTCTCTCCGAACACACGGACAGCCGGAGCTCCCAGACGCTCCGGATGACACCACGCAGTTCACACCCGGAAATGATGGGAATGTGTCGCAGCCATCGGCACAATCAGGCGGTAATTGAGGGCTCCGGCGCCATCCTTTCACGCCAACGCCAGGCGGAAACGGCGTTCTCGTCTTTCTGATGCTCCTGAGCGATGAAGCCTGAATCACTCTCCTTTCATTCTGAGAGAAATGATCTCCATTCAGCTGCAGTTTTCTGTAGAAAATGATGAAGCTGGCAGCTGCCTTTACACAGCTGCACGGGCCCCAGTGCATGATGGGAAACGGCAGAGCGTTCATTCAGTCGGTGGGAGAAGAATTGCTCCATTTTCTGCTTGATTAGGAACCAGAGCAACCAAACAATGTTGTGTCTTTGTGAACTGGTGGATGGTTTGTCCGGAGGGACAAAGGCAGCGCCGTCTCCTCCGCAAGAAGCTCCGCCCTCCTGTCACCGTACCTGTTCTCAGGTGGAGCTGAAGCTTCTGAGCTGTTGGTCCTCCTTCCATCCAGAGGTTCTGATTGTTTAGGATCATTTAGAATTTGTTTTGAGATTGAATCCTCATCCTCTGAAGAGCCGACCAACCCTTCAGCAGCAGGGATAGGCTCCAGCGTCCCTGTGAGGTGGAGAGTCTGGGACGGTTCAGCAGCGTCTGGAAATGCATAAAGCATCAGTTTATCTTTGTTCTTCTCTGATGGGGGGCCGGGGGCGGTTTGTGGGCTAACAGAAAACGTGCAGCAGTCACAGCCTAAACGTAAAGATTTATGGTTTCCAGAAAGACACATAAAGACACGTCTTCAATAATTTATCTCTTTAATCTTCATAGAAAAAGTAATACTAAAACATTGAACAAAAACTAGATTTATACCATTACCTGTGATAATGCTGTAAGCTGAATTTGACCGCTGAAGATGCTGAAATTGATAGCTAGCTAAAAAATTAGCAAAATGCCAAATTAGCCTAAAAAAACAGGAAAAAAATCTAATTTAGCCAAAACGGCTAGCATGTAGCTGAAATATTAGCTAAATGCTAAATTAGCCAAAAACAACTGTTAAAATGTCAAATTTAGCCAAAACAGCTAGCATAAGGCTAAAATATTAGCTGAACTCCAAATTAGTCTAAAAAATGGAAAAAAGCTTAAATTAGCCAAAGCAGCTAGCATGTAGCTGAAATAAAAGCTAAATGCCAAAACAGTAGAAAAAGCTAGCATAAAAAGAGTTGAATATTTTAATAGGACGGGGGGGCAAATGTGGAAGGGGGCCTGATTCGGCCCGCGGGCCATAGTTTGGGGACCCCTAACCCCTGTGGGGACCCACCTAAAGGTGGTCAGGATTCCTGCAGTGAAAGGCAGAAACTCAGAGAGCAGCGTCATTCTGGGGCTAGACCACCTTAAATAATTCCACCTTAACCCTGTTTAATCAAATAATTCTGCTCCCTCTGAACAGTTTTGCAGATTTAAAACTGATCACATGTGGAAATGATTTTACAGCAGCAACGTTCTTTTGGAGGGAATTTAGTGTCATACATTTGTGCTTTTATTGTGAAAGGAAGGAAGCGGGATGCAGTGATCCTCGTCTCAGGATCTGGATCTTATCCTGTAATGAGGATGGATTCTGACCTGGTTCTTCACCTGTCGGGTTCAGAAGCCTACAGACTCCTCCATGAAGATGAGGAGCTGCTCCTCCTTCCCGCTCCGCTTTACTGAGGAGGCGCAGAATCCCAGGAAAGGAGGATTTGCTCCCAAATCTCCTCAGGTTTTAGAGAAGCTGCATCAGAGGGGCAGTTTTTGATGCTGAGGAGCGTGCACAGGCTGTCCACGAGCGTGCACGTGAGGCTCTGGAGCTTAGGGAGCGGCTGAGTGATGAAGCACGAAGTGATGCTGTGTGTCAGCGGCTGACATCATGCTGCCGCTTTAGAGTCTGAGTAAGAAGACCAGAAAATGGGTTTAACACTCACACATGCACGTACGCACATGCATGTACGCACACGCACACATGCACACTCACATGCACACACATACATGCCAATGCACACATACATGCACACAGACACACATGCACACTCACACATGCACACTCACATGCACACACATACATGCCCATGCACACTCACACATGCACACACTCACATGCATACTCTCACATGCACAGACACACATGCACAGACGCACATGCACACTCACATGTGCTCTTACATGCACACTCACACATGCACACTCACACATGCACACTCACACATGCATACTCTCACATGCACAGACACACATGCACACTCACACATGCACACAGACGCACATGCACACTCACACATGCACACACTCACATGTGCTCTTACATGCACACTCACACATGCACACTCACACATGCATACTCTCACATGCACACAGACACACATGCACACTCACACATGCACATGCACACGTACATGCACACTCACATGTACACGCAAATGCACATTCACACATGCACAGATGCACATGCACACCCCCACGTGCACAGATGCTCACCTCCACACCCACATGCACAAATACTCACATTCGCTCACAGACATGCACACTCACACACGCACAAACACACCCAACATACGTGCACATGCACACACACGTGCACATCCTCCTCCCCTCTAAGTGGTGCTGGAGTCGTTCTCAGGATCACAGACGGAGTCGAGCTCGCCGTGAGTCACAGCAGAAGATCTTCAGTGAAAACTGAACCCTTTGAACCTGCAGAGCTTCGTTTGCTTCACACAGATGACCTGCAGGTTCTGAAGGTCCAGCTGGACGTCTGTGGATGTCTGCAGATCTCCTCTGTCCTGCAGCAGATGCTGCTTCATTTGGGGTTTTTGTTTGAGCTTCATCCAGAGGCTGCAGAACAGGCCCATACCATCAGCCTCCCTCCGTCGTGCTCACCAGTTCATGAGTAAACGTCTCCACTCGGAGCTTTTCTGCTCCAACATGAACATGGAGGTGTTAGACTGAAGCCTGCAGTCTGAGATGAAGCTCTTATGCTGTGATTGACAGGAAGGTCACCCCCCCCCCATGGTTGGTCTGGTCTAAAGGTTGGGTTCTGAAGAACCTCTGATCCGAGTTTGTTCTGGTTGTTCAGATTTTCTGGAAAAGTCTGTTTTTTCCATGAAGAATCCGGGTCAGTCCGTTAAAGTCCATGGATTTGCTGCTCTGGTCCGGTTCTGTTTCCATCTGACTCGTTCGACCTCGAGCCTCATCATCCTGTGTCTAACTCACTGCCCCATTGCATCATGGGTATTCCACATTCATCAGCCGTTTCACTCGTTTCAGTCCTAGAGTTTGTCTGCAGTTGCTGTGAGTGACCAGCAGGCGGCGGCAGAGTCCAATCTGAGGGCTGGAAGTGGAGCGTGGAGAAGCACGTTAACCACGCTTAGCTACACACACGGGTCAGCCAATCAGGACGCAGCGCTGCTGCAGCCTGGAAGCTGTATGCAAATGAGAGGACACACTTTCAGCAGCGTCTCTGTGACTCTACACCTGTGATAGTGAAGGTCGCTCGACCCCAAACCCCCCACTGTTGAGGGGGGGTTAATATGTAGTTACACATTCAAGATGATTTGTGTGGTATGTGTGTATTTCTGTATGTACACAGTTGTGTCGTTCACACTGACCTGGAGTCAAATTGAACAGCCAACTTTATTTAAACAGAGCAGAGTGATCATGTGACCTGCCGCCGATTTCAATAAAGTTTGATTGATTCTTCATCATAAACCACAGACGGTTTCCACACCGACGTGGTTCATGGAGGGAGTGCTCCTCCTCCTCCTCCTCGTGCTCCTCATGGTTTCATGTGAGGTGGAGGAGGTCACACCTCCTCTGAGGGGGGGTCAGCATTCCTCCACAGTGATGGTGTGATAACAGATCTATTATAAAAATGTTTGTGTGAAACAGAAACTCATGAAAAATCCCAGAATGCATTTTAAACAAAACAAAGATGAAATAAAATGATCATAAAAACAGATATACATTTAAGACCCGTGATGGAATCTAGAACTATTTTTGATGGAACAGGAAATACCAAAATAAGAGCTTTGTCAATAAAATAAGGTTTTTTCTGAGCAGACAAGGAGGTTCTGAAAGTTCTGCTCTGAGGGTTCTGGTTCTGGAGCTCCAGAGCCGTATTTCACCTGGACGGTAACTGTGGGAGGAGCTTCGTCCTGTTTGTGGAAGGCTGCTCCTCCTGGAGGAGGAGGAGGAGGAGGAGTGGTCCAGATGAGCTTCACATCTGCAGCTCGCGTCTCCTTCCTCCTTCCTCCTCCTCCTCCTCCTCTCAACACAATTACAGAGCACTCTGAGCACTTCACGCCCCCCTCCCCCCTCCTCCCTGAGTGTGAATGAGGAGGAAGGTGGGGAGGAGACGTATGAGGAGGAGAGGGATGGAGGAGAAGATGACAAAGGAATGAAGGAGAGGAAGAGCACAAAGGAGGAGTCGCTCCTGTGTGTGTGTGTGTGTGTGTGTGTGTGTGTGTGTGTGTGTGTGTGCGTGTGTGTGCGTGCACGCTGGCCTGTGATTGGCTGCGCTCAGCTAGATGCACCAGCAGCGAAAGAAGATGTGAGCAGAGGAGGAGCAGGAGGCTGATAGAGGAGCGCATACAAAGAGCGAGTGAGGAGAGTGCACGTGTGTGCACGTGTGTGTGCGCAGCGGCGAGCTAAACGCACAGAGCAGGAGGAGGAAACCCGAGCTCCCCGTGGATCTGCTCCTGCTGCTGTCGGCCCCGCTGCTAGCTTAGCCCGGCCCGGTTTGGACCCGGCGTGGAGGAGGAGGCGGTGCTGCCGCCGTGGGGGGGGGATGGAGCGGTTCATGGCCCTGCTGCGCCTGCTGAGCCGGAGGAGGCGAGGGAGGAGGTACCGCGCCGACGACGACTACCAGGAGGGCTACGAAGACGTTTACTACTACACCAGCAAGTACAGCACACACCTTCTGAGTGAGTGGGGGAGGGGGGGTCAGGCGGGGGGGTTAAAGTTGTGTGAAGTGACGAAGCTGCTGGATTATAGATGAAGGTCGGCAGAGAGGCTCGCTCAGGTGACAGCCGGCCCAGGTGGTTTGTGGGTAATGACAGGCCGGCGAGGAATGTGGGGAACGGCCAGGTGAGCCTGAAGCTGTTCCGGCTTGTTCCTCAACCGGCGTGTCGCCCAGACAGACGGAGCGCCTCAAACCTGAGGGGGTGTTCTTCACGCCACAGGGACCGCCCCCCCGTCCCTGAAGGGCGGGGCTTCTTCCCTCCAGGTTCTGTTGAACCCAAAGACCCCGATTCTTGTGAGAGGAGCTCGTGATGACAGAATCAGGTGTTCCTGAGCGTCCGAATCACCTGAACATCCAAACACGCCGCTGAATGATGTGATAATATCTATGTTTACCGCTGTACTCCAGACGCTTCACTTAACGAGGGTCATAGCTGAGCAGGTCGGCGTCGCCGCACAGGACTCCGACAGAAACGCCGTCTTAGTGTCCTCTCGTGTATCGCAGGAGTTACGCTGTAAAGTAACCTTAAAACTTCAGTAAACAGTAAAACGTTTGATCAGATACTTCTGTCAGACAGAAAAATGAATCCAGGTGAATGAAGATGGAGATCTGATCAGGATTAAAGATTTACAATATGCTACAGCAGTGGTCCTCCACCTCTGGACCGGGCCACGGACCGGTACCGGTACTGGCAGGGAGAGAAAACAAACGATTTTTATTTCTAATCTGATTCTGAAGGAAGTTTTATTTTGAAAAGCGACTGGATTGTCTCCACCACATCCGACTCATTCCTGACGCACGTCGATCAGTCGTGATAAAACATCCTAAAGCGTCTGAACTGAAACCTTCAAAAGTTAACAAAAACTTATTTAGAAAGTTTGTCTTTGGCAGAAAAGAGGAAAAAAAACCTTTGAATTCAAAATAAAAGTAATTTGCGTTTAGCAGACAAAAACCAGAAGTCTTTACTCCGTTATGCTGACAGCTGTTCCTACAGACCATAATAATAATAATAATAGAGCAGAATATTCAGAGACTGTCTGTTACGAGGATGCTGCTAATAAAGTTATTCAAACGGTGGATTCATGTTTATTGTTATATTTAGAGAATAACCACTTTTTGTTTTCTGAAATTATCCGTCGCACCTTATAAGTCACTCAAGGCTGAAGATGGCGTCCGTTTTGGCGTCCACTCGTGGACTTTAGTTTAAGTCTCATACAGGCCAACGTTCTCGACATCAAACCTTTTCCTGGCTTTAGAGAGGTTGAGGACCGCTGGTCCACAGCCTCGGATCATAAGATCACAGGTTCAGTTCCTGCTTTATGTGTGGACGAGCCCCGCGCTGCTGCTGGTGGTTCCGCCATCAACAGCCAATCAGGACGCAGAGAACAACATGAAAACTATCATCAGAAATCACATTAGAGAAACAGAGAGAGGAAAACCTGAGCCGAGGGATGGAGAGGACCAGTACGTAAACATGCTGTCAGTGGGAGGGGCTTCACCTAAATGTGGGAGGGGCTTCATCTAAAATGTGGAGGTGGCTTCTTCTAAAATGTGGGAGGGGCTTCACCTAAATGTGGGAGGGGCTTCATCTAAAATGTGGAGGTGGCTTCTTCTAAAATGTGGGAGGGGCTTCACCTAAATGTGGGAGGGGCTTCATCTAAAATGTGGAGGTGGCTTCTTCTAAAATGTGGGAGGGGCTTCACCTAAATGTGGGAGGGGCTTCATCTAAAATGTGGAGGTGGCTTCTTCTAAAATGTGGGAGGGGCTTCACCTAAATGTGGGAGGGGCTTCATCTAAAATGTGGAGGTGGCTTCTTCTAAAATGTGGGAGGGGCTTCACCTAAATGTGGGAGGGGCTTCATCTAAAATGTGGAGGTGGCTTCTTCTAAAATGTGGGAGGGGCTTCACCTAAATGTGGGAGGGGCTTCATCTAAAATGTGGAGGTGGCTTCTTCTAAAATGTGGGAGGGGCTTCACCTAAATGTGGGAGGGGCTTCATCTAAAATGTGGAAGTGGCTTCTTCTAAAATGTGGGAGGGGCTTCACCTAAATGTGGGAGGGGCTTCATCTAAAATGTGGGAGTGGCTTCTTCTAAAATGTGGGAGGGGCTTCACCTAAATGTGGGAGGGGCTTCACCTAAATGTGGGAGGAGGTTCATCTAAAATGTGGAGGTGGCTTCTTCTAAAATGTGGGAGGGGCTTCACCTAAATGTGGGAGGGGCTTCACCTAAATGTGGGAGGGGCTTCTTCTAAAATGTGGAAGTGGCTTCTTCTAAAATGTGGAAGTGGCTTCTCCTACATTTGAAAACAGGACTCATTAGGATTAGCTTAGCGGTTAGCTTGTTTTCAGGAGTTTAGATCCGGACCGGATCCGGTTCTTTAACCCTTTAACTGGAGCTTTAACCGGAGCGTTCTTATAACGTAACTCTTCAACCATTAATACAAATGAAGTAACTTAAGCCGATTGTGAAGCGGAGAAAAGAACTTTTCTTCCCGTCAGAATCAGAGTTACGTCAACGGGTCAAGCCATCAAAGGCCGTCCAAAGTGGGCGTGTCACTTTGCTGTCACTGTTATCGGGTTTCGAGCAGAACCGTCTGTCACAGTTCTACAGTCGTGGACCGTCAGTCTGCTTTGTTCTGGTTCTTGATCCACTCAGAGGGTCTCATCAGGACAGAGGCCTGATGGGTAATCAAACCTTCTTCTGGGTCAGAAGCTCAGGGAGCGCAGCTGCTTCTGTTTCACTCTGCGGAGGACCAGAGCAGAGATGCTGGTTCAATTCCTCCCATCTTCTGTGTTCTCCTCTTTAGACCCCTGAGTCTCCATGTCCTCTGTGCTCAGATGAGTTCTGATGAGAGACTGAGACGTGCACGTGCTCATCACTTTAAAGACTGTCCTGTTTGTGCACGTTTGTGCACGTTAATCACAGGGCTCTGAATTTGTGTCTCGGAGTGAGAATGGTTTCATGCTCGGAGCTCCAGAAGACATTCTTCATCTTTCAGTGACTTTGATCCACAGATCTGTGTTTACGGCAGCATGTCTGTGTGTGTGTGTGTGTGTGTGTGTGTGTGTGTGTGTGTGTGTGTGTGTGTTTGTGTTTGTGTTTGTGTTTGTGCGTGTGTGTGTGTTTGTTTAGAGAAGCATGTGTGACTTTATGTTTGTGATCAGAAGTATCTGTTACCAAAGAAACCAGCACAGTTTGATGCATTTAAAGCTCTAGACCCATATGGGTTCTTTGGGTTCTTGGGTTGTCCGGTTCTTGTAGGATCATAGAGGAGCGTCTGAGTCTTCAGGTGAGCTCAGGTGTGTCTGCAGTTGCCTTAAGGTTCATACGGCCTCCGTAATGGCACGCTCCATTACCGTGTGTGGTGAGACTATCGTGAAGTATAAGGATAGTGGAAGTCCCACGCTCTTCTGCCGTACGGTGTCCCCACGCCACACTCTAGTGGTTATAAGGTGAGAGGACCGACTCCTCGCTGACGTATGCTGCACACCTGGAGGATGTCCTCATTTCTAACAGTCTGCCTTAAGGCGCGCACACGTTTCACGTGTCTTCACATTCTCACTCCAACTCGTCATATATGGATGTATGGTTACCCCCCCCCCAACACTTTTTGATGTCTGGGCCAGCAAGGCAATGTGGCCCCATATGGGTTAAAGGTGGGCAGTAAATGTGGGCCCAATTGGGTTTGTCCAGATTGGCTTAAGTTGGGACTCAGTGGGCTGGTTGGCTATGCTAGCTAGCTGCCTGGTCTGGCAGAGCAAGCGACTGCTGCCACCAGGGGGCAGCAGAGCTACCAGGGTCTCCGCCCAGGCTGCCAGTCCCTGGGCAGCAGAGCCGATGTGGGCCACCACGGGAACTACGGACAAACCCAATAGGGGCCCACAGTTTCTGCTAACTTTTAACCCTCATGGGGCCCACTTGGCCTTGCTTGGTGGGCAACTTGTTGTTTTTTGACGTGCTGGATGTTCCCATTAAATCAGGTGTCCTCAACCCTGGAGACATGGTACCGGTCGCTGATTCGCTGTGGCGAGCCCTGAAGGGAAAAGCCCAAACGAAAAGAAGAAGTCTCTAATAGATTTAGTGCCACAGATGCTAAAATTGATATCTGAAATTACTGAAGCTGATAGCTGAAAATGCTGAAGCTGATAGCCAGCTGAAATATTAGCTAAATGCCAAATTAGCCTAAACAACTGAAAAGATGCAGATATTAGCCAAAACAGCTAGCATGTAGCTGAAATATTAGCTAAACTCCAAGTAAGCCTAAAAAACCTTTAACTAATTCCAAAATACTCCATAAAGCTTACAGAATGACATTATAACTTTCAACTTTACTACACTCTGACTCCATATAATATAAAGTAACGACTAATCGACTCTTAAATTAGTCGTCGGTTGTTAAAATAGCCGATTAGTCGACTAATCGTGGTAGCTCCATCTCACCCTGAAGATCATCTCTCCCTGGACAGAAAACACTCGTGCTTCAGTTGGTGATTGATCACCAGATCAGGCCGTCTTTGACAGCTGGGCTCCCAGCCTCAGGCCACGCCCCCTCCCGTGATGTCACCGCCCTCAGACCTGGCGATGTCGCTGCTGAAGCCTCTCTGCATACATTTGCACACAGATGAAGTTCTGAGCAGCTCAGCAGCTGCAGGGAGCAAAGCTGCTGATGACGGCCTGGAAGCTGGAGCTGCTGGTGGTTGCTCAGCACGCTGACGAGGACGAAAGGGCGAGAAGGCCGGCGCCCGTCCAAGACCAAGGTGTTGAGGGCACCAGCCGCTGCGTTTCTGTCGCCTCGTGACGCGCTCGCTCGCCCCCGCCCTCAGGATGTCCCCCCCCCGCCTGAGCTCACACTGCAACAACACAATCCACACAGTTAATGAATGTCTGGCCTCTCGGGACTCCAGCAAACTCCCTCATTATTTGGATTTGATGTTTAATTAGTTCTTTTAAATTAAACATCAGCCGCTGCTTTTTTCCTCCGTTTACAGCTGGAAAACATCACATTTCTGCTCTTCCTCAGCGCTTCACGGCGACGGAAGCTTCCTCTGTTCTGAAGGGAAAACTGCTGCATTTGTCTTTAAATGTTGGTAAATAAACAGAAATGTCATCAAGGAGGGGAGAATTAAAAACATGTTCAATACTCTAAGAACCAAAACCACTGGAATTGAAAAGTTTAGTGCTTGAAAGGGAATGATGGACCCCCAGTCAGTGACATCTACATCCATGGCAGAGAAGAAGTCCAGGAACATGTCTGGTTCTTCCTCCATCATGGCTCCTATCAACCAGGTTCTCCTGACAGGAAACTCTGAGGTCCTACAGACGGAGACGGTCTGAACCGGATCAGCTGGTTCCAACAGAGGAAGGCCTCCATACCAGTTTAGTAAAGTCTGAACAAAGCTCTCTTTGGAAATGTGGAGCTATTGCCTGGTTTCCACTGAGCGGTCCGGACCGGACCGGACCAGAATAGACTTTTGAGCGTTTCATTAACAAAATGGCTGGTACCATTTCTGGTCCCCCGTTGGTTGTAGGTCCATAGAAAAATGGAATGAACCTGTGAGGGCGGAGCTTCTGTTCTTTTCCCGACTCCAGATCCAAACCCAAAGTTCTGTCCTCTTTTCATCTGGATTTTTCTTCACCGCTCGTGATCTTGCAAAGAATAATACATTCTTTACATACAGAATTCCCTCTTATTCTCTGAGGTTTTGGGAATCCACGAATACGGAGACCCCTCCCCCGTTTCCGTCTCAGCCGACCCCCGCGGCCAAAGAATGTCCGTTACCGATCCAGACTCATCAAAACTCTTCTGGTCCGGACCGCTCTGAACGGGTCTGGACCGGTCTGGTCTGGTCAGCTCCGTGGAAACGAGGCGTACGAGTTCTGTTCAGACCAGATGGAGCTCGGTTCCATTCAGTTTCATGTCAGTGAGCTAAAATAGGAATCTTTTCGGTTTTTCATGCTCAGCTGAAGCTGAATGAATGATCTTCTCCAGTTTTCTCCAGAACATCTTTTTAGAGATTTTCATGAACAGCAGGAAGTAAGAACTCTAGTGTCTGAGAACCTGGAAGTTCTGAGACTTCAGTAAACTTGTAGACATGAAGGTCAGAGCGTTGGAGCGGCTCTAAGTGCTCGATGACAAATGAAGGTGTGGTTTGGTTTCACAGCTTCAGCTTGAACTGCACCTCAGCTGCACTCACACAGAACAAACTTTAATTTTTACGTTTCTGATCCAGTTCCGTCTTTCTCCACCACGGTTTCTGTTCTGGTGGATTTCTGTCTGGTTTCATTTCATCACAGTCTTCTTCTTCTTTGTACTTTGGAAAAAACTTTTCCTTAATGCTGCTGAATTTGTACGAAAGAGCAGCAGAAGATTAGAGTTTGGATCCAAACGGTAGACAGTGATGAACAGCTGATGGATGAACAGCTGATGGATGAACAGCTGATGGATGAACAGCTGATGGATGAACAGCTGATGGATGAACAGCTGATTGACAATTAGCTGATTGATGAACAGCTGATGGATGAACAGCTGATTGATGACCAGCTGATGGATGACCAGCTGATGGATGAACAGCTGATGGATGAACAGCTGATGGATGAACAGCTGATTGTCGATTAGCTGATTGATGAACAGCTGATTGACAATTAGCTGATTGATGAACAGCTGATGGATGAACAGCTGATGGATGAACAGCTGATGGATGAACAGCTGATGGATGACCAGCTGATGGATGAACAGCTGATGGATGAACAGCTGATGGATGAACAGCTGATGGATGAACAGCTGATGGATGACCAGCTGATTGTCGATTAGCTGATTGATGAACAGCTGATGGATGAACAGCTGATTGATGAACAGCTGATGGATGAACAGCTGATGGATGAACAGCTGATTGATGACCAGCTGATTGTCGATTAGCTGATTGATGAACAGCTGATGGATGAACAGCTGATTGATGAACAGCTGATTGATGAACAGCTGATGGATGAACAGCTGATTGATGAACAGCTGATGGATGAACAGCTGATGGATGAACAGCTGATGGATGAACAGCTGATTGATGAACAGCTGATTGTCGATTAGCTGATTGATGAACAGCTGATTGATGAACAGCTGATTGATGAACAGCTGATTGATCAACAGCTGAGGTGTTATTGAGGCTTCAAAACCAGAACCCTGTCTGATCTTCTCTGGACCAGACCTCCTGCTGCTGCCTGACAGCGTCCTCTGGTGTTCAACAGCTGAGTTTGGTTGGGTGTTTAGGACCCCCCCCCCCCCCCCC
>NC_050534.1:22295899-22305300 GCF_002922805.2 Oryzias melastigma | reverse complement strand
ATTGTGAAGTTGATGGCTGAGCTGCTGCTGCTTCACATCTGCTGCTGCTCCTCCATCAGACTGAGACTCTCAGCACTGATGTAGCATCCGTCCTGTCCTCCATTGCTGTGTGTGTGTACGTGGGGGGGGGGGTGTATTTGTGTGTGTGTGTGTTGGTGTGTGTGTGTGTGTGCGTACATGTGTGTGTGTCCTTACATAAGGAGAAGTCATGGTGACTCAAAGCCTTGTGTTTAACTTTGGCTTCTGGGTGTTGACACATAAAAACATTGTGTCATCCTGAGTGTTGTTGTTGTGAAGAGGCTCTGATGATGACCTGTAATGTCAGTGTGCACGTGGGTGAGTGTATGTGTGTGCACGGCGGCGTGTGTGTGAACACTTCTTTCATCTCTCAAAATCACTCTTTGTGAGCTGCCGGGTTTGCTCTCGCTCCTCTCAATTATTCATCAGCCTGTTTCCATGGTAACGGTTGCAGCCTCTGTGTGTGTGTGTGTGTGTGTGTGGGGGGCTGATGTGGCAGTAGAGGGAGGGGCTTCATGCCTTCATGGCGGCAGGATTTACATTCAAAGTGGAAGCAGAAGTTCAGGACGGTGAAGTTGGACCAAAGCAGCAGAACTCAAGGAGGAAGTGTTGGTGGAGAGAATCTTTCAAAATAAAAGCAGTCAGCTTTGTGTTTGTGTTGTGTTTGTGTTCCAGAGCAGCGTTCACTGGAGCGGCTGTTGGATGCTCAGAAACTTCTGTCTGTAACTTCATTTATTCAGCTGCTTTTCTCCTCTGAGCAGTTTTTTGGTCCAGACTAATCGCTGGAGATCTATGTTTTATCAGTGAAAAGGCTCCTGATTGGTTCATGCACTCACATGGTACACCAGATCTCAGCTACTTCAGGGTGGACACTTTATAGTCCACTGGAGACTCCTAAACACACATACTGGTCTTTATGTTCTATGAGTACTCTGTTGGTATACAGTAGTTCTGGGGACCGGCGGTTCCTGAGGTACCACAACAAAAACACACACTATTAGACACACACACAATATCACACACACACACACTAATAGACACTAGGGCTGCCACAAACGATTATTTCAATAGTCGACTAATCTCCGACTATTTTTTTCGATCAGTCGACTAATCGGTTCGTGCGGCGACTGGATGTAAAACATTCATCTTAACCATTATTATCCTTAAACTTGAGGTCTTTAAGCTATATTCTAACTAAAATAAAGACAATAGTTTATTAATCTTTTAATGAATCTGCAGGTTTTCTCCTTCATTTGTTTCTAACATTAAAACAAGACTTAAATCAAATGAGATAATCTGAATCAACTACAGAAAACTCTTTAAAACCCTGCAATTCAACAAGTTAAAAAAAATAAAATAAAATAAAAAATAAAACCCTGCCATTCTTTTTTAAAGCTTTAAAACATATATTTAATAAAACATTTATAAAGTTTTTCAAAAGCTATTAGCAGATATAAACACACTCAAAATATTTGATGACTGAGGCCCATTTATTAAAGCGAAACACTAATAACATCTTTGAACTGAAGATATTCCTATATAAAACCTGAGGATGCCCATAGAAACAAAGAAAATAAATACAAAGGGGGAAAATTATATTTTTTAAACAGGGAGAAAAGCAGGGGATGTTAGAATGTACATCAGTACTTTCATTCTTTCACTACCTACATCCACTGCACATGCGCAGACCGATACTTCATATTGTTCAGTTTGGGGGAGAACCCATAAATCTGTGTTACTTCTTTAATGTTGTGGTTGTTTTGCTGTTTGTTGCTGTTTTTGTGACTTTAAGTTACATTTACTTGTAGCTTAATGCAGATAATGTAATGCTACACTTGTAAACTTAGCTCTGGACTTTTAGGTGAGCTCCTTCCCTTCTGGGACTCGTAGTTTTAAATCGTTCCATAACTCAGCAGCAGATCCGTACCGACACACAGCCTCTCTGTCTGCGGTGAATGTTTCATAATCCGCTCTTCGAACCGGACGACGTGATCCCAGCGCGGAATATGAATGAAGCCTTGGACGAGCGGTTCATTTCCAGTGTAAACTCGTTATCCGCGCCGTCCTCGCGGCGTTTGGTTAGAAGAGCGGATTATGAAACGTTCACTATGCAGACAGAAGCACCGTAGACACGGACCTGCTGCAGATCTTCTGGTTCATCTCCAAACAGCGCAGTAATGACAGCCGCGGCAGAGCTAGCTGTGTTAGCGCAGATGTTAGCTTAGCTAGACGAAGCTCTCTGTTCAGCGTGATCAAATTCTCAACATGCTTCATCTTCAGGTGATCATTTATCGCCATCGTGCTCTCATGGAACACAAGTTCTGTCTTGTAGAAATTACATTTGACACTTTTTCCTCTTTTATTTTCCTTATGTTTCCCACATTTTCGAACTAGCGTGTTGTTATGAGCCTACCGAGAACTTCCTGTGACGTCACTGCTGACCGGATTAGCACCACTGCGCATGTGTGACAAAGACAAAGGCAGACCCGGCATTAGAACAGTAGTTTTAAGAGCAAAACAAGGAAAAAAACAAACAAAAAACGACGCTTCGACGACCAAATTATTCGTCGACTATTTTAATAGTCGAATAGTCGAATAATCGTGGCAGCCCTAATAGACACACCCCCACACACACACATCCCCACACACACACACTAGTAAACACACACACACACTCACCCTCACAGGTTCTTCTCCTGCAGAGGTTCTGTTCTGTTTTCTCGGGTCTGTGTGGTTCTGCTGGTTTCTGAAATAAAGGTTCTGTCTAAATGACTTAAAGCGGTTCTGGTTTCCTTTAGACTCATGATGGTTCTGGAAAGAGAGATTGTGATGAAGTTCTGTGTTCCTAGGAGGCTTCGTTTTGTTCTGGTCTTTCTTCCTGGTTCTGGTTCTAGAAGTTTTGTGCAATCTGAGCTCTGGTGCTGGTTCAGCCTTTCTGGGTTTCTTGTTCTTTTCTGTGTGGTTCCTGGTTCTGTTGACAGTTTGGACCGGGCCAGCATGGACTTTCTTCGGGTCGATTCTTCCGTAACTCCTCTGAGTCTCCACAGAACCAGAGTTGATCCTGAGCTCTGGTGTGACCAGCAGGGGGCAGCAGCGCTCCAACAGCCCTACTGTGAGAGAGAGAGAGAGAGAGATGGTCGTGCAGCTTCATCTAATCCCTGTAATCTGCTGCTGAAACACTGACCTACATGTGTGACCATCACCTGCTGAGGGACACGCCCACTTCTCATCATCATTCATCAGAGGCTCCTGCAGGCGCCAGAGCACCCCCCCTCCCCCTCCCCAGTTCAGAGACATGGAAAATAAAACATTTAATATAAGGATGCTTTTATTCTGAAATACTAACCTGTTCTCCTGATGAGACAAGACCATCATTCATCCATCATTCATCCATCATCCATCCATCATTTATCCATCCATCGTTCATCCATCCATCATTCATCGTTCATCCATCCATCATTTATCCATCATCCATCCATCATCCATCTATCGTTCATCCATCTTTCATCCATCATCCATCCATCATTTATCCATCATCCATCCATCTATTCATCCTTCACCCATCATCCATCCATCCTTCATCCATCATCCATCCATCATTTATCCATCTATCATCCATCCTTCATCCATCATCCATCCATCGTTCATCCATCATCCATTCATCCATCATCCATCATCCGTCCATCATTCATCCATCATTTATCCATCATCCATCCATCTATTTATCCTTTATCCATCATCCATCCATCCATCGTTCATCCATCATCCATTCATCCATCATCCATCATCCGTCCATCATTCATCCATCCTTCATCCATCATCCATCCATCATTTATCCATCTATCATCCATCATTTATCCATCATCCATCCATCTATTTATCCTTTATCCATCATCCATCCATCCATCGTTCATCCATCCATCATTTATCCATCTATCATCCATCTATTCATCCTCCATCCATCGTTCATCCATCCATCCATCGTTCATCCATCTATCATCCATCATTTATCCATCATCCATCCATCTATTTATCCTTTATCCATCATCCATCACTCATTCATCCATCATCCATCCAGCTGCACAGACTCACTTCCTGTCCAGCAGAGGATACAGCCTCCTTTCTCTTCCCCCTCTCCTCCTTCCGCTCCTCCTCCTCCTCCCATCTGCGCAGACTCTGCCTCCCCCTCCCCCCATGCTCCCCCCTCCTCTTGCTGGCTTCATGGAGTAGCTGCACATCTGCAGCCCTCTCTGGCTCCTCCGGAGCGTCGATGGCGGCCTCACTTTGAGGACTTCCTTCATCAGCTGGACGCTCGCAGAGGAGGAGGAGGAGGAGGAGGAGGAGGAGGAGGAGGAGGTGCTGTTTTCCTTTTTCTGGGGCGGCTGCATCTGCATGGCGCTGGAGGGGGAGGCGCCGCTCGGCTCGGCTGCACCATGATCGCCGTGTCGTTCAAATGCCGCTGCCAGATCCTGCGCAGGGTGAACAAAGGTAGAGAGACGGAGGGACCGGAGTCGGGCGAGCGAGCGCGCTCGGCGTGCATGTTGGGCGAGAGACATCCGCTACAAACTGCTGACATTGAGAGGAGAGAGAGGTGGTTGTTTGTGATGGAGGCAGCTGTGTGTGTGGGAGCACATGTGTGCACGTGAGTGTGCACGCTGTAAAACAATCTGATGGATTCATTCAGTCCACGGCGGCAGGTTGTTGTGGGCGAGAGACCTTCAGGGAGAGAGAGAGAGAGGGGGGGGGGGTACCTGGTATTTGGTGTGTGTCTGTTTATTTTTGTGTGTTTGTGTGTATGTTTGACAGTAAATGCATTATTTATTATGTATTTTTTGTGTATTGCTCTGTGTGTGTTTATTTATTGTTTCGGTGTTTTATACTTGTATTTGTGTGTCTTTGTGCCGGTATGTGTGTTTGTGTTTGTTGATCCATTTGTGTTTTTTCAGGGTGAATCTTTGTGTAATTCTGTTTGTGTGTTATGTTGTGTTTGTGTTATGTTGTGTTATGTGTCTGCGTGTTTGTTCAGAGTTGTGTGCGTTGGACCCTCAAGTGTGTATCTTCATCATTGTGGTTCTGTCGGTCGTCTTCCAGTGAGGCTTGTTCTCGGTCCTGGTTCTGGTTCTGAGGTTCTGCTCAGCATCAGAACTTTTCTTCTGTTGTATTTTCAGATCAAAAACTCTTAATTTGAAAAACTCAAAAATGCCAATTACCGAAGAAGAAACTGAAGAGCAAATAAAAACGTCTCTGAACTTCTTGTGTGCTGAAACAGCAAACAAATTAAGCTGAAATTGTGACTAAATTTGGAGTTTTTCAAATTAAGAGTCAGGAGCTGGATGGGGGGGTGGGGGGGGGCAGAGCCAGAATTGTTCTTCCTGTTTGCTGCTTCCGGCTGAAGTTCTCCAGAACTCTGTTTTGGTGTTTAGATGCAGATTTCTAAACCTTTTTTGTGACAAAAACTTTTACAAATATTCATTTTTAATTTTAAAAGTGATATAAAATATAAAAAGCACATACATACAAAATAAATGGAGCTAAAACAAAATGAACAGAGAAACTGTGTTTATGCTAAACTTTATTGCTGCTGGTTTTTATTTTCATTGTTGGTATTTGAAGTTTCAGAGTTTTGACCCTCCTGGGCTTCCATAGGAGAACTATAGAGTGATTAAGGACTTTCCTGGACTCTTTCTCCTGGATCTCCAGTTAGCTTAGCATTAGCGCTGGTCATACAGCAGGTGGATCTGTAGGAACACATCTCTAATGAATAAAGGTCTCCAGGTTCTGACGTTTTCTTACGTTTGGATTCAAACCACGACATCAGTTACACCTGAAACCCAATCGGGTCTCTGGTTCTGTTCAGGTCTTCACATGAGTAAAATGATTTCTTTCATCTGACTTTAATCCTCCAGTCAGATCAGCAGTTAATCCCGGTGTCGGTCCTGGTTTCACGGTTCACATCAGAGCTTTGCTCACTTTTTCTGACATGAAGGAAACCAAGGTGGTTTCTCTGATGGAAGGCGGGTTCTTGTGAGCAGAACCCTGGTTCTGAGCCGTCTTCTGCTCCAGAATCGAATCAGGTTCTCTGGGATGTTTCAAAGTGTTGCTCCACGGAGGGAGTGCATCATCATGTGGGCCGTTCCTGGGATGCTGATGGACTGAAACCATCTGACCTGAAGGTGCTGAAGGTTCTCCTCTGGATTCTGTTGGACTCTGTGTTCATGTTTCTGGTCGGACGTTTTTGGAGCCTTTAAAGCTTTGAACTGTGGTGACGTGGTGAGTTCAGTAAATGTTTATCATGTTCATCTAAGGCGTGTTTTGGATTTCGGCCCCTCGTGTGATTGAGGTTGACACTCCGGGTTTGGAGTCGGTGCAGGAAACCCGATCCGATGGAGGACGGAGAAGGTCCGTTTGGACCGCCACAGAACCGTAAATCTCCTGATTGTTCCTTTTCGTGTATCTGAAGGTTTCCCGCTCTTATTGGGGTCATTCTGGAGTTCTGGAGAGTTCCTCAGGTCTCCGTCGACCTTCACCAGGACTTCCTCTCTTCCCCGTCGGTCAGAGCGCTGCAGTGGAGTCACAGATGTCTGAGCATGTCCTCATAAACATTAAAGATGCAGCATCCTCACGTCACAGCTAGTCTCCATGGACAGGAACTCACTTTTAGGCTGTGGAGGCTGAGAAGCTCACAGCAGCTTCAGTTGGGGCGTGGCCGCAGATCGGCGCTCAGGAGACATGTTCCTGCCGGTTCTGTTGGGTTCTGAGTAAACATCATCCCATCTCTGCCTTTGCTGTTCTGCATCACTCACTGCTCACAGGAGCGTTCATGTTTATGATCAGGTTCTCATGCCTCACCTGCTCTAACGTGTCACCTGGACGCGGTGGTCCACCGTTTCCTGAATCCAGGAGTTCAAACCTCCGGTGACGGCTGAGATGCTCTGGAAACAAGAGAGCATCGTCTGTAAAAAACTGATCGGTTCTCTCGTTTCTATGATCATTTCCTGTGTTTTTGTCCATAAGGACCTTCATAAAAGGTGGACCCCCAGAATGAACCGTCCTCCTCACTCAGGTGAACAAACCTGAGCAGTCGTGTTCTAAATCCAGATTTAAGGTCAGATTTTCAGCTGTAATCCCTCAGAACCACAGAGCGCTCTGTCACGGTACACCTGCGCCCCCACCTTTTTAATCTCCCACATCTTCATACATGATCAGGGGCCCTCCCCCTCTGGTCTGTGCACGTTGGCGTGTGTGCATGTGAGAACAAGGCGCCGCGTGCTGCTGTCCTACATCTGCAGGATGAGGAGGAGGCTTTCATCTTCACGCCGATCGCTGCTGCTGATGCTGGGAGGCGGCTTGTGGCGCCGCCGCGGTTAATTATGCAAGCTGCAGATGTGAAACGGTGAAGCGGACTCGGTGCGGTCCGGTTCTGATGCTCAGGAGCTTCAGCGTTTGGAGGTCCTCTGGAGTCACAAAAACAGGCGTGTGTGTGTTGCTGGTCACACTGATCTAGAGCGAAACAGACCGCCAAAATAAAAGATCGAGGCGCAGGAAGAAGAGCAGGAAGCACCAGAAAGTGAGTTTCCCGCTTTAATCAACATTTCATTCAGGTCGTGATGAATGAAGGTGAGAGGCGGAGCCTCCTCCAGACCCGGATGTGAGGCGGCGTCAGCAGCATCTCCCAGCGGACCGATGGCGTCGGTCTAGTTTCCAGTCTGTCTCGTTCTTGTGGGGTTTGGTTGGAGCTCTCATGACGGCTGTAGGTTGTGGAGGAGAAACCAAATCCAGGACTGTTCAGACTGAAACAGAGTCAGAACTGCTGAGTCTGGTTTAGCTGAGGATGGAAATGAGCTTCTGTGGTGGAAGTTCTGCAGGTGAGTTCAGAGAACCTCCAGAACTGAGATAGTTTGGTCAGAAGAGGAGATGAAAACTCAGAAATCTGAGGATTGAATCGAAATGTTTGGTTTGGAAGAGTCTGTTAAAGATCCAGGATAAAGAGCTGAAGAGGAGCAGGTCAGCGTGGAAAAACATGCAGAGGAGCGACTCCGAATCAGCAGAACATGTTATCTGTGAAAAGACTCGTCAGCCAATGAAACGGTGCGTTCTGCGTGTCTTCCTCAGGTCCAGATCCTAACATCTCCATTTGGTTCTTGTCTTTGCAGATGAAGGTCCGTACACCAAACACTCCGGCGGCTCTCGACCTCCAGATGGCGCTCTGGCCATCAGGAGGCAGAGCATTCCAGGTAACGCCGTCCTTCTCCTCCGTCTGATCGCTCCTTCAAATGTTTAAAGTCACTTTAGGTCAGAAACGTCATGTTCATTCATCACTCAAATCAGGTTTACGTGAACGAAAACACAGATTGGAAATTTGAAAATACAGAAACTTGAAGCAATGATTGAATTTTGAAAAAATAATATGAAAAATTAGAGAACTGGGAGCAAAGAATGAGAAACGAACAAAGGAAAAATGTAAATATATTTTTTATTTAACAGTTTTTTATTCAAGTTTCAAATTATTTCTTTGTAACTTTTTTTTGTTAATTCAATTTTTAAGTTTAAATTTCTTTTTTATTTTGTAATTTTTTCTATTAATTCAAGATTCATTTGGTAGCAGCTTTTTTATTCACGTTTCAAATTATTTTTTTATTTGTTTACAGTTTTTTTATACAAGTTTGAAATTTACATTTTTTTTCAAATTTTTAATATTTTCAATATTTTTTTTTAAATTTTCAACATTTTTCCAAATGTTCAATCATTCCTTCAAGTTTTAAAAATGTATTTTCAAGTTTCAAAGTGCTTTCAGATTTCTTTTTTTTTTCAAATTTACAATCTTCTTTTTAAGCTGATCCTGGTTTGATCTCATAAAGATCCTCTAGATCCCAGAAACACTGTGACCCTCAGAGTCTCCAGATCTGAGTCGGAGATTTCTCCGTGAACCGCAGAGACTCCAGACTCCACGTCGGTCCAGATCTGGTCCAGACTGTTGGTGGTTCAGAGGGTTCTGCTTGGTGCTGGATCTGAGCAGGATCAGAACATTTAAGAGTTTCCTTCTTCAATAATCCTCCGTGTGAAAACGTCTGTCCTGAATAATCCAGAACGGATTTGGACAGAGCAGGATGGCGTTCTCCTCATCTCCTCCCGCTCGTGTTTGCAGACGAGTTTCGCGGCTGCACGCTGGTGGAGCTGATGAAGAAGGAGGGAACCACGCTGGGGCTGACGGTGTCGGGCGGCATCGACAAGGACGGGAAACCTCGGGTTTCAAACCTGCGTCAGGGAGGCATCGCTGCCAGGTAACGCTCCCTCCATCCCTCCATCCATCCGTCCATCCATCCATCCATCCATCATCCATCCGTCCCTCCATCCCTCCATCCATCCATCCATCCATCCCTCCC
>NC_050534.1:22292405-22295606 GCF_002922805.2 Oryzias melastigma | reverse complement strand
TCCATCCATCCGTCCATCCATCCGTCCCTCCATCCCTCCGTCCCTCCATCCATCCATCCATCGCTCCCTTCCCTCCATCCATCTATCCCTCCATCCCTCCATCCATCCATCGCTCCCTTCCCTCCATGCTTCATGATCATTTTCTGCTGCACAGAATCCACAGACTTCATCCAGAAGACAACATCTATGAAAGTTTACATTTGGAATCATTTCTTATTGTGTTTTATGAAAACATTTACTCCCTGTGGAGAAACATTGAGTCAGGATGAGTTCGTGAACTTCTTCTTTGACTTCTCCACTGTGGCTCTGTGGTCACAGAAAAATAAAAAGTTTACATTTAAAAAGTCACGTAAAATGTGCCACTTAAAACGTTGAGGCCAGAAAGCAGTGAAGACAGTCAGAATTACGTAGCAGATTTTCTATTTTTTTAACAATTGAATAGTTTTTAGGTTTGAAATATACAGTAAAGGTCACTTAATTAGCTCCGATTTCATTTTGGTTTGTTAGATTTACAAATTTCTCACTGAAATGCACCACAAAAAGTCAAATAAACAGATTTTTTAATCACTGCTGACATTTCGCTCCACTGATCCTTTGGTGTCTTTTATTTTGAAGGGAGGTGGTGAATGGCTGTCAAAAGTTAATAAAAGGCTCATTTTACATATATTTATGTTTTTTTTTATGAAAAAAAAAGTTAATTTACATTTATCAAAATAACAATATCATAAATACAAATTCGATGAAGGTTGTTGTCTGTGAATAATTAACCTGAATGTCTCGTTAAGCGTTGAAACTGCAGACCTCTGGTCCGGATCCAGCAGACAGGAAGCACGCTCCCAGATTTCCAAAACAAAGCGTCACTTATAGTCAAGTTTAGCAAACACCTCAGAAGAACTCTGAGCTGCTGCACCTCTGCTACACTCAGACTGCTCCTGATCGTCTTTCAGCAGCTTCAATCAGGATTCCGATCAATATAATTGAGGGAGAGTTGATCAGATCTGATCGGATTCTACCAAAGACCCACCAGATTTCCTCTTTTCCTGAACATGTTTCATTTCTCTTAAAGCCACCGACGGTTTTCTGAGTATCCCTCACCATGATGCTCCCACCTCTGTGCCCCTGTTCTTCAGCCCATTGCCCCCTAACCTTCTGACTGGCGGTGTTTCCATCTGCTTTCTCAGGAGCGACCAGCTGAACGTGGGCGACTACATCCGCTCGGTTAACGGCATCAACCTGGCCAAGTTCCGGCATGACGAGATCATCAGCCTGCTGAAGAACGTGGGCGAGCGAGTGGTGCTGGAGGTGGAGTACGAGCTGCCGCCCGTCTGTAAGTGTGCGGCGCCAGGGTTGGTGTGGGGGGGGTACGGGCCTGGCGCTGATGGGTCGGGGGTGTCACAGCTGTGCAGGGGTCAGGAGTTGTCTTCAAGACCGTGGAGGTCACGCTGCACAAAGAAGGAAACAGCTTCGGCTTCGTCATCAGAGGCGGAGCCAGTGAGGACAGGAATAAGTCCCGCCCCATTGTCATAACGACCATCAGGCCCGGCGGACCGGCCGACAGGTACCAACATTCTCTGTGCAGGAGGTGTTTTGTCCCAGAGAGGCTTCCGTACAATCAGCATGCTCTCTCTGCAGGGAGGGAACCGTCAAACCAGGAGACCGCCTGCTGAGCATCGACGGGATTCGTCTCCACGGCAGCACGCTGTCCGAGGCCCTGAGCATCCTGAAGCAGTGCGGGCAGGAAGCCACGCTGCTGATCGAGTACGACGTGTCAGTCATGGGTCAGTCCACAGCGCTGCACAGGTCACAGAATCTCAGGGTCATGATGGTGTTTGGGCTTCTTTGGAAAAGAACATTTGATCCTTCAGTGTGCATCAAAGTTTGTTCCAATGTGAGGCGTGTTAGAGCGAGGCTCCTGCTGGGGCGCGTGTCCTGCTGGGTCAGGGTTCCTATCAGGATGGGGCTCCTTTCAGAGCGGGGTTCCTGTCGGGATACGGTTCCTGTCAGGGCCAGCTCCTGTCATGGCGGGGTTCCTGTTGTGGCGTGGCTACTGTCGGGGTGCCGTTACTCATGGAGTGCGGCTACACTCGGGGCATGGCTACTGTTGGGGTGCCGTTCATGTCGGGGAAGGGCCACCATCGGGGTAAAGCTACTGTCAGGGAAAGACTATTGTCATAGCAAGGCCTTAGTCTGGGTGCGAGTATCGTCGGGGCAAGGCTTCTGGATGGGGCTCATTTCAGAGTTGGGGCAAGGCTACTGTTGGGGAAAGAGTACCGTTGGGGCAAGGCAACTTTCAGAAAAAGGCTACTGTTGGGGTGCGGTTCATGTCGGGGAAGGGGCACTTTTGGGGTAAAGCTCCATCAGGGAAAGACTATTGTCAGAGCAAGGCCTTAGTTGGGGTGCGAGTACCGTCAGGGCAATGCTACTGTTGGGAAAGGCTGTCAGGATGGGGCTCATTTCAGAGTTGGGGCAAGGCCTCTGTCGGGGTAAAAGTGACTATCAGGGCAAGGTTAGTGTCGGGCACGACTACTGTTGGGACAAGGCTACCGTCTGGGCCTGGTTCTTGTCGGGGCACATGTCCTGCTCGGGGCCTAATTAATTCCTGAACGCGGCTCTTGTCAGGCACAGATGTTCAAGAAGACCTACAGGCCTCACTGAGTGTTCTGGATGAACCAAAGCTCAAAGGCTTTGAGAACATCCTCAAGCATGGTGGAGGAGTAGTGAGATGTGGGCACCACATGTCCTCATTTCTGAAGGCTTAAAAATAAATTCTTCTGATATCAAAACATTTTAGGATTGTTTTCTCTCCTCAGACTCTGTCGCTACAGCCTCCGGCCCTCTACTGGTTGAAGTCGCCAAGGCAACCGGCTCCAGTCTGGGAGTGGCCCTCTCCACCTCCATGTTCTGCAACAAACAGGTCATCGTCATCGACAAAGTCAAACCCGCCAGCATCGCAGACAGGTAGAACACACCTCTGCAGTAACTTCCTGTTCTGCTCCTGTCTGTAAGGATCTCTCTGCTCTGATTGGTCAACAACAAACACACCTGTTACACCTGCGATTGTTTTTCCAACATCCAATCATTATTCACATATGTTTGATGGTGATATAGTTAGGAAGGAGGGAACTCAAGTCTTTGTGTTTCTGCGTATGTGTGTGTGTGTGTGTGTGATGTGTGTGTGTGTGTGTGTGTGGTGTGGGTGTG
>NC_050534.1:22279883-22292385 GCF_002922805.2 Oryzias melastigma | reverse complement strand
GTGTGTGTGATGTGTGTGTGATGTGTGTGTGTGTGTGATGTGTGTGTGTGTGTGTGTGATGTGTGGGTGTGTGTGTGTGTAGGTGTGGTGCTCTTCATGCAGGCGATCACATTCTCTCTGTTGACGGCAAATCGATGGAGTTTTGTTCTCTGGCTGAAGCTACACAGCTGCTGTCTGCTGCCTGTCAGACCGTCCGGCTGGAGATTCTACCCCAACACCAGGCCCGACCGGCCCTGAACGCACCGCAACATGGTAAAACACGCATGAACGACAGGCTCTGAACGCACCACAACATGCTACAAATATACATGAACGAACATTCCCTGAACGCACCGCAACATGGTAAAACACGCATGAACGACAGGCTCTCAACGCACCACAACATGCTACAAATACACATGAACAACAGGCCCTGAACGCACCGCAACATGGTAAAACACGCATGAACGACAGGCTCTGAACGCACCACAACATGCTACAAATACACATGAACAACAGGCCCTGAACGCACCACAACATGCTACAAATACACATGAACAACAGGCCCTGAACGCACCACAACATGGTAAAACACGCATGAACGACAGGCCCTGAACGCACCACAACATGGTAAAACACGCATGAACGACAGGCCCTGAACACACCGCAACATGATAAAACACGCATGAACGACAGGCCCTGAACACAACGTAACATGGTAAAACACGCATGAACGACAGGCCCTGAACACAACGTAACATGGTAAAACACGCATGAACGACAGGCCCTGAACACAACGTAACATAGTTAAACACGCATGAACGACAGGTCCTGAACGCACCACAATGTGGAAAACACACTTGAACAACGGACCCTGAAACGCACCACAACAGGTTACAGACATGCATTTAAATCAGTCCCTGAACACAACGTAACATGCATTTACAAAGGGCCCTGAACGCATCATAACATGGGACAAACATGCATAAATAACAGGCCTTGAAAACATGATAACATTGTACAAACCTGCATGTAGAATGGGCCCTGAATGCACCACAACACGGTCCAGACTTAGATGCACAACACTCCGGTCAACAGGCCCTGAACACACCACCTACACACCACCTGTGCTACAGATGAGGAAACACACGAGATCCTAAATGCCTCATAACAAGATCCAGTTACACACAACGACCTAACAGACCCTGAATGCATCACCAGGAACATCCAGCATGTTTGGAACAGGATTCATATTCCTGCTGGGAACCTTGAACCCTGCATGACCTTTGACCTCTCCACCTGTCCTGACCCCCTCCCCCCTCCTGTTTGTTTATGTGTATGTTTATGTATAGTCAAGGTGCAGCGTAGTCCCCGCCCTCTCCCCTGGGAAACTGGAGGCTCCGCCCCTGTCCTCCCTCCCTACCACTACAACACGTACCATCCCGACCAATCAGGTGCCAGATCGCACCACCGCCATGCAAACAACCCTCGTATGTCCGCCTCTCTCCCCGCCTCCCTGTGTGGGTCGAGCCCCCCCCAACATGTCTCTCTCTCTGTCTGTCTGCAGCTCTCAGCCACTCGTTCTCTCCTGGATCCATGTCAGCCTACAGTCTCTCGTCCCTCAACATGAGCACCCTGCCCCGGAACATGTATCCCACAAGCCCCCGCAGCACCATGATGAGGAGGAAGGCCAAGAAGAAGGACTTCAAGAGTTCCTGTGAGTCCTCTAACCCCCCACCCCCAGAACCCAGAATCAGGACTGATGGTTCTGCTCCTCCTAGTGTCCCTGGCCTCCAGCACCGTGGGGCTCGCCGGTCAGGTGGTCCACACCGAGACCACCGAGGTCATGCTGGTGGGCGACGGCATCATGGGCTTCGGCCTGCAGCTGCAGGGCGGAGTCTTCGCCACGGAGACGCTGTCATCGCCGCCGCTCATCGCCTACATCGACCCAGACAGCCCGGCTGAAAGGTGAGGATCTGAGAACGGACCGGAACCGGAGGGATGAGGGGAAACGTCTTGGTTCATGAATCAACGCACAGAACTCAGATGTTTATTGAAGTCCTGCACTGTGGTGTAGTGGTTAGCACGCTCACCTCGCAGTGTGAAGGTTCAAATCCCAGCAGGGTTCTGGAGTTTGTGTGTTCTGATGGTTCTTGTTCGGATTCCTCCTCCGGTCCAGAAACAGGATCCAGAGGTTCAGTGGTTAGGCAGAAGCCTAAATAAACGTAAGAACTGGAGAACCGTTCAGAGGAAGCCCCGCCTCCACCCATTAGTAGCTGGGATAGGCTCCAGCAACCCCACGACTCCAGCAGGACGTTTAGGAGACGGATGGAAAAATGAACCAAAAGATTTAAAGATAAAACCAAATTCCTATGAAGATTCTACTGTTTCATAATGTATTATAATTGCTGAGTTCATGTGAAGCAGCATTTTGATGGTTTCCTGTCAGCTGGGATTCCTCCTCGTCATGCAGACTCAGCTGTTGTGTGTAACTGTGTTTGTGCAGATGTGGCATCCTGCAGATCGGAGACAGAATCCTGTCCATCAACGGCGTCCCGACCGAAGACTCCACCCTGGAGGAAACCAACCAGCTGCTCAGAGACTCCTCCATCACGGCGCAGCTCACGCTGGAGATCGAGTTCGACGTCGCAGGTGTGTGTGTGTGGGGGGGGTGGGTGTGTGAGTGAGTCTGTTGTTGTGATTCTGATGTTCTGACCCGACCTCACCTGTGTGTCTCAGAGTCCGTGGTTCCCAGTTCAGGAACATTCCACGTCAAGCTGCCAAAGAAGCCGGGGGTGGAGCTTGGAATCACCATCAGCTGTAAGTGTGTGTGTGTGTGTGTGGTGGGGGGGGGGTGGATAGAGGTACAGGTGTGTTTCGGGGTGGAGGTACGAGTGGAGGTTCAGGTGTGGGTTCAGGTGGAGGTTCAGGTGTGGGTTTGGATGGGGGTTTTGGGTGGAGGTTCAGGTGTGGGTCCGGATGGGGGTTTTGGGTGGAGGTTCAGGTGTGGGTCCGGATGGGGGTTTTGGGTGGAGGTTCAGGTGTGGGTCCGGACGGGGGTTTTGGGTGGAGGTTCGGGCTCTCACTCTCCGTCTGTGTCCCCGCAGCACCGTCCAACAGGAAGCCCGGAGACCCTCTGATCATTTCAGACATCAAGAAGGGCAGCGTGGCTCACAGGTGAGGCCCGGTCCGGCCCACTGGGTGGGGTTAGGGACCGCCCACACCTCCCTCTTACCTCTGATGCTCCTCCTCCTTCAGGACGGGAACGCTGGAGCTGGGAGACAAGCTGCTGGCCATCGACAACATCCGGGTGGAGAACTGCTCCATGGAGGAGGCCGTCCAGATCCTGCAGCAGTGCGAGGAGCTGGTCAAGCTGAAGATCCGCAAAGACGAAGACAACTCCGGTACGTCCTGGGCTTCAGGATGTTGTGGGATGAAGCACCGAGGTCTGTGTTCTGAGGTTCTGACAGACCTCCTGGGTTCTGGGTCCATTCTCCCTCAGAATCTCCTGAGGGAACATTCCAGCGTCTCCAGACGTCCAGCTAAATGTTTTCTGATCGTCCTCCTCTTCAGGAGGTTCAGAGGCCGGTCTAACCGTGTTCCCTCTCCCTCAGACGAGCAGGAGGTGTCCGGCAGCATCATCTACACCGTGGAGCTGCAGAGGTACGGAGGCCCACTGGGAATCACCATCTCCGGCACCGAGGAGCCCTTCGACCCCATCATCATCTCCTCGCTGAGCAAAGGGGGGCTGGCTGAGAGGTACACACCCCCTATGACGTCAGAGATGAGAAAGGACGCCCCCTGCTGGTCAAAACATGAAGAACCATCAGTATTTTCAGATTCTTTCAAAGTGTTTCTGATCAAACTTGTTCTGGAATTTTTTAAACTTTTACTGCAGTGATGAAAGTTTCAAACAAACAACAACTTTAAGACATTTTTGAGTTAAAACATATAACAATATTTCTGCAAACAAGAAAAAAAAAAGACTAAAGAAAATCAAAGTGGGATTTTGATGGATCAGTTTAAATAAAGTCGGTTTGAATAAATAAAATGTAAAAACTAAAAATCCAATCAGGTTTTCTGTTTCCTGTCCGATCATCTGATTTCCTCCGTTGTGATGTTTACTTTGAGGGATTTTAAAACTTTATAAAATGCTTAAAAAAAGTATTGAGGAGACAAAGATCCGCTTTAAATCTGTAAAAACAATGTTGTGTTTGCAGGACGGGCGCCATTCACGTGGGCGACCGCATCCTGGCCATCAACAGCAGCAGCCTGAAGGGGAAGCCGCTGAGCGAGGCCATCAGTCTGCTGCAGCAGGCGGGGGAGACGGTCACGCTGAAGATCAAGAAGCAGGGGGAGCGTAGGTCCACGCCGCACCTCCACGCCGCACCTCCACTCCACACCTCCACGCCGCACACCTTCACGCGTGCACCTCCACGCCACACACCTCCACCCCACACACCTCCACCCCACACACCTCCACCCCACACACCTCCACCCCACACACCTCCACCCCACACACCTTGTTACGCCCCATGTGGTCTAGGGGTGTGGGGCCTAACATAAAGGTAAATTAAAGGAAATAATGGGTATCAAAAACACAAATGTCTCCATAAAAGGTAACAAATTTTATTTACAAGAACACCCAAACATTAACTAAATGTGAAGCAAAAGGCTTCAGGGTGAACCAAGGCCAAAACAACAAACAAAACCCCAACTAACTCAACCCAGGGAGCTTACCTGCAAAAGAAACTGTAACAGAATCACAAACACTAACCTCCCTGGACTAACATAAAAAGGAGAAAACATTTACTAAAGAAAATGGCAGTTCACCCCTACAGCTTCACTTAACTTAACCAACACTAAACACAGAACACAGAGTGGGACCTAACACAAAACACCAAAGAAACTACAAAGTGCACACAAATTAAAGCAGGTGGAGGAGTTCACTGAGCTGCAGTGGAGACAGGTTGCAGCCCAGCTCCCTTCTCGTGGTCTGGAGGTCCAAATGGTGGTTTTGAAGGCTCCCCTCCTTCAGGTTGGACCAATGGGGAGCCACACCTCCAGCACCACACCTGAAACAAATCAACAGAAAAACACACAAAGATCCACAAACACACAAGAGTCCCACTCTGACAAAAATACACCACCAAAAAGAAAACCAAATACAGCCACAGCCGTAACACACCTCCACGCCACACACCTCCACGCCACACCTCCACGCGCACGCCCACTGCAGCCTCACACACCTGCTTCATCTGTCTGCAGTGTCCAGCCCAAAGACCTGCATCATTGGTCCAGGCTTGGGGGCGGGGCTTAACCATGAGAACCAGGACGGGGAGGAGGAGCCCGTCATCACCGTGGCGCCTCCGACGGCCCAGCGAGCGTTCAGCACCCTGCCGTCCGTGGACAGCGACGTGGAGTCCTGGGACGGTTCCAACGTGGACAGCAGCTTCAGTGGAACGAGTACGCCGCCGCCCCCCTCCCACCTGCACCGCCGACCCGCCTCCAACACCCGCTAAAACTGCTCTGTGTCTGTGCAGTGCCGCCGTTTCAGTACAGCTTCCACGACTGGCGCCACCTGAAGACCAACAACAGCCAGACGTCCTCGGCTCGCCAACGAGCCAATCCGCTGTCGGACCTGGGGCTGAGCGACGAGGACTGGGACCGCCCACTGCTGGGGGGGTAAGTGCAGCTGAACCAGACAGGAAACGGTTGTGAACTCTGAGTAGCAGAAGCCCCGCCCTCTTAGCATTCTGTAGCGCTAAGCTAGCAGCAGTAACGGTGTGCATCTCTCCTGCAGCGCCTCTAATCTGCACACTGGTCTAATCTCAGACAGCAGGTACCGCTCTGACCTTTGACCCCCCTCACACAGTCCTCCATCAGCACTCACCTGGTGACCTTTGACCTGACTGTCATCTGTGCCCCCACCTGTCAACACTCTTACCAGCATGAGCAGCCCTCCTCCTGTGTAGCTCCCTCAGACCCACCTTGGCTCTGATTGGCTGACCTCTGACCCCTCCCCCTCAGGTTCAATGTGGGACATGACGGGACAGAACCGGACCAGGAGGAGAACTTCTGGTCTCAGGCCTTGGAGGACTTGGAGACCTGCGGTCAGAGCGGCATCCTCAGAGAGCTGGAGGTGAGAGTCAGAACGACAACAATTCACATTCGGATGTTTTAGAGTTTTAGGATGAAAATCTAGAGAAAGATAAGGATGAAAAGAAACATAGATCTAGATATACAAGAGTACAAGAGGATGGATAGGTAGGTGGATGGGTGAATACATTGATTAATTTATTGGTAATTTCTAGATGATGGTTGGATGTCTGGTGTGATGATGGTTGGATTTCTGGTTAGTTGATGGTTGGATGTCTGGTTAGATGATGGTTGGATGTCTGGTTAGATGATGGTTGGATTTCTGGTTAGATGATGGTTGGATTTCTGGTTAGATGTTGGTTGGATGTCTGGTTGGATGATGGTTGGATGTCTGGTTGGATGATGGTTGGATGATGGTTGGATGTCTGGTTAGATGATGGTTGGATGTCTGGTTGGAGGATGATTGGATGATGGTTGGATTTCTGGTTAGATGATGGTTGGATGTCTGATTTGAGGATGATTGGATGATGGTTGGATGTCTCGTTAGATGATGTTGGATGTTGGTTGGATGTCTGGTTGGATGATGGTTGGATGTCTGGTTAGATGATGTTGGATGATGGTTGGATGATGGTTGGATGATGGTTGGATGTCTGGTTAGATGATGTTGGATGATGGTTGGATGTCTGGTTAGATGATGTTGGATGATGGTTGGATGTCTCGTTAGATGATGGTTGGATGTCTGGTTGGATGATGGTTGGATGTCTGGTTAGATGATGTTGGATGATGGTTGGATGTCTGGTTAGATGATGTTGGATGATGGTTGGATGTCTCGTTAGATGATGGTTGGATGTCTGGTTGGATGATGGTTGGATGTCTGGTTAGATGATGTTGGATGATGGTTGGATGTCTGGTTAGATGATGTTGGATGATGGTTGGATGTCTCGTTAGATGATGGTTGGATGTCTGGTTGGATGATGGTTGGATGTCTGGTTAGATGATGTTGGATGATGTTGGATGTTGGTTGGATGTCTGGTTGGATGTTGGTTGGATGTCTGGTTAGATGATGTTGGATGATGTTGGATGTTGGTTGGATGTCTGGTTGGATGTTGGTTGGATGTCTGGTTAGATGATGTTGGATGATGTTGGATGTTGGTTGGATGTCTGGTTGGATGTTGGTTGGATGTCTGGTTAGATGATGTTGGATGATGTTGGATGTTGGTTGGATGTCTGGTTGGATGTTGGTTGGATGTCTGGTTAGATGATGTTGGATGATGTTGGATGATGGTTGGATGTGTTGTTTTCATAAATAACAGTAAATCTTCATCCATCAGCAATTTGATGTTTGAATCTTTTTCTTTCATGTTTTATCTTCAGATGTTCTGGTTGGATGTTGGTTGGATGTCTGGTTAGATGATGTTGGATGATGTTGGATGATGGTTGGATGTCTCGTTTGATGATGTTGGATGTTGGTTGGATGTCTGGTTGGATGATGGTTGGATGTCTCGTTAGATGATGTTGGATGTTGGTTGGATGTCTGGTTGGATGTTGGTTGGATGTCTGGTTAGATGATGTTGGATGATGTTGGATGATGGTTGGATGGGTTGTTTTCATAAATAACAGTAAATCTTCATCCATCAGCAATTTGATGTTTGAATCTTTTTCTTTCATGTTTTATCTTCAGATGTTCTAATTTTATCTAAAAATGTTCTTCATAAGATCATTTTGTGGAAACATAAAACCAGATCAGATGTTTCAGAACCGGTTCCTGTTTCCTGGTTCTGCTGGTCGGTCTGACCCGTGGAAGTGTTGATGTTTGTGACCAGCAGCTCTTCATGTTTAGTCCTTTTGCCAGAGAGAAATGACTCCTTCTTTTCCAGGAGTCTGGAAAGGAGACGCAGCTCCTCCCTCTGGTATTCTCCTGTCCCGTACTAACCCCGCCCTCTTTTGTAATTGGACCTGCAGCGTGGTCGTGTTAGCTGGTTCTGAATGTGACTCTAACCGCACTCCCATAGCGGGCTGCAGACCATTGGTGACATCTCTGTGACGTCTCAGTGACCCCGCCCAGCTTTGGACCAATCATGTGGCAGTCATGTTGCATCAGGCATGGCAGTTTGAGCAAGGCATGCTGGGACAGCTTGTGCAAGGCCTGATTGGTTGTTTTTTTGCCAGATCTTTGGGTGGTGCATGCTCTGACCAATCCGTGATCCTGAAGTGAGCGTTTGTTCGGTGACAAGAGAAGACAGAAGTCAAAGACTCGATTTAGAATGAAAGATGCTAACAAATTATTGGCTGTTCAAACAGACGAGCGGTTCTGGTCCTCGAGTCCAGAGTCCAGCCGGACTCACAGACAATCTGCTGTCTTCAGAACCTGATGAGGAACCAGGTGTTTGAGCAAAACCAGGACTGAAGATCCTCAGAGAAACTCCAAATCCTTTTAGGAAGACCAGAATCCCGTTCATGTAAACAGATCAATGAATTCAGGACAAAGATCAGACCGACGTCGAACACTCCACAAAGTCCCGTTTGACTTCATCATTCCAGCAGATCCCATCAGAAATCAGAGATTCATCAGCAGATCATTTGAGACAAAAGTTGAATCTGACGATTTGAATCTTTGGAGTTTACTGGATGTTTTTTGGAGCTTCATAAAGTCCCAATATCTGGCTCCAGAAGGACGCCAGGCGGGTAGAACATGCTAACCTGAGTTAAGGACATTTATTACTGCTGTGTTCATGTCAGCCACATGTCAAGACTTAAACCAGCAGCTACTCATCATGTGACACTCGCTCATATACTTTAAGGTAGAAGGTAGAAAAGCGTAATCCAAGAATACGGCAATTACCATTTGCCAACTCGTCGTTTTTGAAGTGCTGGCTGTTCCCATTAAATCACATGTCCAAAACCTCTGGGCCGCAAACCAGAACCCTAACCTCGATGCAAGTTTGTGTCCGATACTGCGTCTGGGCCCAGTTTGCACCGTGTGCCACGTCTGATACCGGTTCAGGTCCAGTACCACTTCTGGTATCGCATCTGGTATTGCTGCTACGTCTGGTGCCTGGTTTGGGTGCCGATACTGGATGTGTCCTGAGGAACAGTCCGTGTCCCGAACTGCGTCCGGTGCCAAGTTAGGGTTAGTATGACAAGCGTTCTGACCCTACCTTCCCAGTACTGGACGCGTCTCGAGGACCAGTACGGTACTGCATTCGGTACAGTGTCCAATACCACGTCTGGTGCCAGGTTAGGGTACCAAGTTTGGGTACCGATAGTGGACGTGTCCTGAGGACCAGTCCGAGTCCGATACTGCATCAGGTACTACATCTGGTGCCAGGTTAGGGTTTTGGTACCAGTACTGGACACGTCCCGAGAACTAGTCTGCATCTGGTACCGCATCCGGAGGGTTGCCGACCCTTGATTTTACAAATAGCCACTACGTCAAAAAAATGACGGTTTGTGGACACCTAAAACGTCAAAAAGGGATGCGCAGGGGCCGCGTTGGAGATGAGAATTTTTTGGAACCGGAGACATCTATAGACTGCTCCCCCGGTCCTCACAGGAAGTGTTTGGTCACTCTGGTTCCAGTCACCAGGAAGTGAGTAGTGGTTCCAACTGAACAGGGACATGTCTGACACCTCCAAGTTATCAAGAATAAAGTGAAAATGAAGATTAATGACCCTCTTCTTTGATAACTCACCGCTGCAGGATTTAGTCCAGAGCCACAGCGATGGTAGTGTGATGTCCGGCCCTCTTTGTTTTGGAACTCAAACTTAGTCTTTTTGTCAAACAAACATCAGTTAATACACAGAACTCGATCCTTGTTTTCAGGAATCGTTTAGATTAACCTGCACCTGGAGGTAACTGGTGGTCTTGTTTTTAACCTGAGACTCAGCTGTGTTCACAGAACCCATCGACTTTATTCCTAAAAAAGTCCTCCAGTGAGGGCGAGAAGAGACGGACTGAAACACTGGAGCATCTAAACAGAGATACGCAAGAAGTGACCAAACACCTTAACTTCAGAACCATCAATAGAACCTCCAGAACCATCAGACGGGTCCTCTCCTGTCCCAGCGAGGTATATGGTCTTCTTCCTCCTCATGTGGTTGAAGTATTTGTCTTCTTGTCTCCAGGCAACCATCATGTCAGGCTCCACCCTCAGTCTGAACCATGACCCCACCCCCCTGCGCAGCACTCTGGGGCGCCAGGCGAGCTTTCAGGAACGCAGCAATTCAAAGCCGCAGGTATGGTGGAGTGCTGGTTGCATGGTTCCGTGGTTGAGTGGTTGCGCTGGTTAAATGGATGCGCTAGTTGCGTGGTTCCGTGGTTGCGTGGTTGAGTTGAGAATGCAAAAAATCCAGACTGGTCTGAGCTGTGATGGTAAACCACAGAAGAGTTCTACAGAAACATGTTGTTCCTCTAACCCTAAAGAGCCTCACCGGTTCTGTCCAAACCTGGACATCAACCGGAGTCTCTCAGAAGAAACAGGAGTAGTCCTCTCCTCTGGTGGTGACTTTGTCCCTCCATTTCCAGGTGACTCCCCGCTCCAACACCCTCCCCTCTGACCCTCAGCGCAGAGCCTTCGCCATGAGGAAAATGAGGCAGGAGGTCAACGACATCCTGAACCAGAACCCTGTGGAACTCCATAAGGTAGTCAGCACTTACTCTGGTTTCAGGTTCCTGCTGACAGCTGAGAGTTTGAGGATCCAAACCTGCGTTCTGTTTTTGCAGCTCGTTCTGGAGAAGAGCTCGGACCTGGAGGACTTTGGTTTCAGCGTCTCTGACGGCCTCCTCGACCGCGGTGTCTACGTCAACAACATCCGACCAGGAGGCCCCGCGGAGAAGGGAGGTCTGTGTGCGTACGACCGAATACTTCAGGTACGGTTTCACCAAACCTGAACGGAAATCCGTTCTGGAAGCTCGTCTTCTCAGAAGTACGTATCGATGTTTCTTTGTACCGATTGTCTCGTGACTCTTTCAGATCAACCACGTCCGGACGCGGGACTTCGACTGCTGCCTCGTGGTTCCTCTCATCGCGGAATCTCCGAACCGTCTGGAACTGGTCATCAGCCGGAACCCCTCCTCCTCCCCCGCCACTATGACCAATCACAACAATGGCGCCACCAACTGCAGCCCCGCCCCTCAGCCGACTGGCGACGCGGTCGGACCCTCTGAGCTTTGTACTGATCATGTGGACGAGGGCGGTCCAATCAAGTGGAACCAACCAGGAGACGGCTTAGGGGCGGGGCTTGGGTCAGTTACTAATAGTTCTTTATAGCAGACAAAGCTGTTAGAACCAGACTGGACCGGACTGGATCTGTGGACTCAAAGGTGCTACACCCCTCCCCCCACCCCTCCCCCGGTAAGGTTCAAAGCAGCCTAAAAGCACACCGCCTCCGGTCCCAGCCCGGCCCACGGTTCCGGTCTTGGACTTTGGGTTCTACCAGCCTGGAGTTCCTGCTGGGGGAAATGTGAGTCCTGGAGGGGAGCAAGTTCTGATGAACTTAGAGGGACAGACTCGGTTCTAAGGGGGGCAGAACTTCAGGACTGTTCTGGCGGTCCAGTTTGAGGGAGTTATGAACCTGATTAAGACTTAAGTCCATGTTTGTACTGGCTTCAGACTCAGAACCAGAACCACTGATGGACCAGGAGTCCAGAATCTAGAAACTGTTAATTTACTCAAAAGGTTGCCAAGGAGACGGAGGATGCTCCAATCAGAGTCGAGCGTTTGGTGGAGGTCCAGATGTTCCGGGTTAGCGCCTCGTTGAGAGAGACCCGGGTTCAGAGGAGCTCAGAATAGAACCTGAGATCTGAAGATCAGGATCAGAACTGAGTCCTGTAGAGCTGTGGGGTCCGGTCCTGATCCACGGATCCAGCTGTGGTAAAATCCAGGCTCTAGGGTTCTGAATCGTCTGTGTTTGTCAGATGATCCTATGCAACTTTGTAGTGTCAAAGCTCGGAAGGCCTCAGGTGGGAAACGCAGTGAATTATTCAGACATTTGATTGGTTGTTCTTTGAGAAGAGAAGAGCGATGAAGTCCGTGAGCAGCTGGTTCTGATTGGAGCATCCTGTAGACATGTGGGCGGGCACACAGACCCGGAGAGGTCAAAGGTCTCCGCTCGGTGCCATAGATGAGGAAAACTGAGCAGATCAATAGAGTCTTTTCTACTGTTTACACCCGTCAGACTGGCCACACTGTGTCTGTGTGTGTCTGTGTGTGTCTGTGGGGGGAGTGTGTGTTACATGTGTGCATTACACACAAGGCCAGTTAAACCCCACCCACCTCGATTCTTCCATCCTCCTCCTCTCCTTCCTCGACCAATAGGCTGTCAGGATTTCAGCTGGTTGGCTGGAACCAATCAGAAAAGGTGAAATCTCCTGGCCATCAGTGATTTGTCAGTTTGTGTGTTCAGGGGAACCAATCAGCTCCCAG